>NW_025544813.1:711874-714233 GCF_000150115.1 Histoplasma capsulatum G186AR | reverse complement strand
ATGAGGGATGAGCCAGCTTGTGGCACCATTTCTTTAATCACGAGAGAGATTGGCTTGCTGAAGGGATGTAGAGGATGAAATTTATCGTTGGGCCTTTGCGGATACTGGGGCTTAGAGGCCATTCCGCAGCATTGATGAATGAGCCTAGCTCTTCTTTCTTCAATGTCCAGGCGTTCTGAGATTCATCGAATTCTGGTTGCGCCGCAGTTGGGGCGAAGTGTGCATACACCTGCACCTGTGTGTCGATGGAGAAGTTGCTAATGGGCGAAAATGTTCCTAGTAGTGGTAGAAGGTATTCTTGTAACGCTGATTCGATGTCCCATGAGGATGGCAGTGGTCCTGGCGTGAAGAGCGAGAAGCTTAAATGGTAGGTTTCAGCATATTTAAAAGAACGCGTGGTGCGACGAGCAATTGACTCCGCTAATTGGGGGGCCACGGATTTTATAGCTGCCATTCCTTGCTCTCTATTGTTCACAGAAGGGGCCTGACCTCCTGGAATCGAGGGTTGAGGCGACGGACCAAACGTGTTGCTGCTTGACAGGATATATGCAATTGTCGCTTTCTCCTCATTGAACAGTTTCTGAACCTCTGCGGCAATAAACGTAGCGAGAAGTGAATTGAGTGTCGAAGTAGATGGTGCTTGATTGACTGGATAAAATATTTCCAGTTGTTCAGAATAAGGATGTAGTTCTGAGCTGGGTACAACTACACCCTCCCGTGGGAGCAACCTGACATTCAGCGCCGCATTTTTTTTCTCCTCAACGTCTGATTCTGCTGTTGGAATAACCTGCGGTGTCTCTCCTGAGCTCTGTGACGTTTCTACCAAGCGAAGCCTGAGGTGATGTGCGGAGAAATCATTCAGATCGTCGAGAGCATGTTGGGTGGTGCGAATAAGGTGTTCAGCATCTGGGGTGTTCATTGACGGAGCATGTACGAGAATCTGTAAGGGGAAGACCGGTCGACATGCCTATTTTGTAAGAGGCATCAGACTCGTATTCTAAACGCCGCTACATATATGTATATCGCTGTCCCTTAAAAGACGTGCGCGCTTGAAGCCTACCTTGCCATCTGCCCAATCCTTCATCACATCCAACGGAAGTCTCGCCCTGTAGATGGACGTAGTTCTCCACCACATGGGAAGGCCCAGAAATATTATAATGGCCCAAAATGCAGATATCACCAGTGTTCTCGTCCTAATATCCTCCGGCTTCTCGGGCGGGAGGGTCCGCTTCGCGCTGATCTTCATGGCTGGTTGATCCGTCATTCGCGTAGCGTTTGTTTTTGCGTCGGTAGAGGAGGCCTCCATCTTGCCTCCCTTTTTATTCCGCATTGTCAGGTCATGGTCCACGAGAATCGGGCGCGGAGCTGGCCGTGTTGAATTTGGCGTGTTGAAGAAGATGCGGAGTTGTGAAGGAGAAGCGGCTTGAAGCTTGGTCCTCTGTGATTGGGCGAGCCAGCATCGATGAACACCACAAATCGAGAAAGCAAATATTAACCAACCATGAACTGAATAACTAACTAACTAACTACAGTAATTACTCTGAATATTAGCTTCGCACGCGCTAGACTAGAGAGCAGATATAAAACGCATTGCGCGCAGATTGCTTTAATACGGGGCCAGCGAGTAGAAGCATTGTAGGCTCCATGTTCGAAAGAGCAATGATATAAAAGAGCCATACAGATAGCGAGTTTACGATAAACGAGTTAATATTTCCTGCACTAGATATCTCGACATTGGAGCGGGTATCACATCATTCAGAATATGCCAAAAACGCCTGTACCTTTATCAAGAGAAGCAAAATAACCAACCGGTCCGATTACACCAGAAATGCTAGATGAGGATACAAGATAAGCAAGCACAAGACTCAGTATTCCTTTTCGAAAATCTTTTGAATCGGTTTTGCAGCCTGTTAAAGGAAGGAATGGTTAGCTTAATCTCATCATGGATATGAAGATTGACGGAAGATAAAATCCCGCCTCATCACTATTTCCAGAAAATATTGGAAAAAGGGATCTGCCCGGTGAATATGGAATAACTCACGTCAATAAACCTCTCAAGGTCCTGGTCCAGGTTAGCCAAGTCATCTTTCCGCTTTTTGTTTTCTGCAATCAAGGCCTGCTTTCGCTTCAGAAGCTCTTGTCGGGCCTGCTCTAGTTTCTCGCGTTCTGCATGTTCGTGGTTTATGCGTGCAATCATGAGTTGGTTGGGATCGGCTTCTGCCAGCTCCGGATGAATAACTAGGAATTCCTCAACGGGTATTAAGGGAAGAGAGAGGTATTTGTGGCTGTTAATTGGGTATTAGTTAGAGTGGGAAGAGTTGCAAAAGAGATTCCGGGAAAAAAAAAAGGTGAAGCATGA
>NW_025544813.1:652549-711310 GCF_000150115.1 Histoplasma capsulatum G186AR | reverse complement strand
TTTCGCTAACCCGGCATTGTGAAAAGGTAGTCAGACTGTTATCCGGGGAGTCCAGTGGAGTTTCGCGGGATGGCTCATACGTGGAGTTTAAGTTGCTGTTCGATGTTGCAGCGTGATTGGAGAGCGGAACTTGAACAATGGTTTTTGGCGGATTTTGTTGGCAGATTTGGGTTCACCTCTTGACATCACCTGTTCACTTCTTCCAAGGTACGACACACACGATATGATATGATATGTCCGTTTGTCACTATTCAGTTTCAAAATGCAGTATACACAAAAAGTTACCAAAACAGTACTCCGGCTATATGAGGATCTAGTATGCTTAAACCTCTATCGACAGATCCTCTCCTTGTGATCATGCACAGGATTTCTCAAGGGGTGGACAACCATGCAAGCCCAAAAGCAGGCACCATTATTCGTCTCAAGAACCGTGTTGAATGTGATCTACCACCCAATGATCACTATCCAGCATACCTACATAGACTAAACAATCCTTGGAGGCATACAGAAGACGTTATTTGGAGAGGGTTGAGCATTAAATGTCGCTCATCAGAATCTTCGCATAAGAGCGACCAACCAACGCATGTAAACGCCTTATATTGCCCATGAAATTGAGTACATAAATCTCTTTGTTTATACGTGTTGTTCACACACAGCAGAAACCAAACAGCGTTTCCTTCATTTTGGCACAGCAATACTTCACTATTGCTAGTTTCAGGTTCCAGTCTCTAGTAATGCCAAACCCAGCCCACTCTCAGGATTGTAATGCTTTGTTCAAAAACCTTCTCTATCGAGGAAGTATCACTGCATACCCTGGTAAACCAGCTTCACAAACCATTGAGCAATTGCTAGACTCGATGGAAGCATGAAGTTACTAGCAGCGGCATGGAGCGGGGTTTCTTGGCTTTGCTGCAACCGCAACACGGTTTGTGAAACTCTCCATCATGGTCTCTTTGAACTGCGGAAATACTGTACATAGTTCTAACTCCGTGACGTTGCAACCGCTGAGGGGTTGACGAGGGACGGGTTTTATAGTTTACTGGACCCATGCCCCTGTGCCCATACTACTTTTGGCGTAGGACTGGTCAACCTCCCGTTGGACCAGTAGCAGGGTGCCATGAATCAATGTGAGGTGTTAAACATCGAAGAGTGGGTGAGAGCGAATTTCAACTTATATGCATTAATTGATCCGTTTATTGATTATAAGACTGCCTTGACAAGTATTCATCTGCTCACCCCCAGGACCATTTCCCTAAAAACGTAACACTGCAGCATGCAATGATGTCACTTGAAGCTCTCACACCCTGTTCAAAGTCCTATGCGACAAGGTAATCAGATAGTTATGCAATTGTGTTGGAAAAATGGAGGGGAGAGAGGTGCAGCAACCATATCAAAGCCGAAAGCCCTGTTTAGCCAGGCATCTGGCTCTACAGCGTTCATAGTGGGGGATATAAAATTTCTACCCTGACAAATAGCAGAACTTACTGGAAATACCAATTCTTTTATCGTCATGCAGAGCACCCTTGGAGCAACCACCCATAATATCTATCATGGCGGACATGTTCATTCAAGTTCACTGGAGAAAGACAATTTACCAAGTTGAAAATTTAAGCCATGAGAGATCTTTCTCCCTCGTCCCCCTTCCTTCTCAGGCCATACTTGACCCAATCAACATGTTCTCTCTTTGCGCGTGGGGATGACTGATCCGTCACTGAGAGGGAGAGAGAGCGTGAGAGAAAATCAGCCTTTCTCTATGAACAGCTGTGTATCCAAATCAATGTGACTGGGCGGTTAGAGTTGACACATGCAAGGTTATGTGCCTAACTAATGCAGCTGTCGGCACCTCAACTCGCTCAGAATACAAAGTGCTGGGGATAATTGATATCGACAGAGAAATCCACAGATAGCCGGTTATTTATCGTCGACAGCATCAGAGGCAGCATGATGTCACTGCAGCCAACCGCTCGTTGCACAGCGATTGCTCTGGAAGACGCAGCATGACGCCCGTGGCAGAAGACCCTCAACATAGCCTGAGACGTTAGGTATAACTCAAACCGACAGGACAGGGCTTTGTGAGAGTTTCCTTTATCGCTCAATCTTCCTTAGTTTTCATAACAAACTCACCAAGATGCTAGGAAGTCAAAGATTGAGTTCTCACCTGAAATCGTTTGGCTGATCGGGATACTGCCAAGCACTGTGATGCGCCGGCGTTGGCTAGTGCGATGGTGGTGGTTCTGCTCGCTGCCCAAAGAGGCCTCTAGCTCCATCCCCGACAGCTTGCGAGCATGCCTTTTCTTCACCCGCCCGTTTCTTTTTATTCCTAGTTCCACATCGATTCCCCACCTATCTCCTCTTGCGTTGTTTTGTTTCTTCTCTCCTGTTGTTCTGCCCCTATATATCCCCTCTCCGCTCCTCTAATTAATTGCCCGCTATTTATCATTCTTGCTCATCTGTCTCATCCACTCACGCTCCCTAGATCAATTTCCCATCAATTTCTCCTCCAAGTCTATCTTTAATTTTCATTTCATCTGTAGCCTTATTGATATGAGAGTGTAATTGCCGCTCCTCTTGCCCTCGTTTTCTTGCTCACCGACGTTTACCTATACAAGTCGTATCCCGATACCTAAGAGGAACCTTCAACGTGAACCCCCCTCCAGCCTCGTCCAACCCGACGCCTCCTGGGATTCATCATCATCAATTTAGCACAATAATGGCTTGTACAGCCCCTTCCGTGACTTTGGAGTCCTACGCATACCTTGACCCAGCCTCTAATGCTTCCGGTCTGGCAACCCCGGACGAACGGTCCGGTTTCATACGTAACAGACAGAGACGACACTCCTTTCATACCAATAGGAGACTATCCTGCGATCATGATGCCGACGCTATATTCTTGCGGGTGAGTTACATGTACACACCCGCCTATAGAAAAGGGGAAAATTCATTTGAGCCGGCGACGTTAATATGTTCGTCATTCTTTCGTTGTTTTCTAGGTCGAATTATTCCTCACAGAAATGGAGCGGCGGTTACAATGGCTGGAGGAGTATCGACAATCACATATGACCCATATCGACTCAAGACTGAGACGAGGATATGCCGCCCTAGTTTCCGTGCGGGATTCCTGCTCCCATGCTTCCGGCGAGCTGATGGGAGGTGGCAAACGAAGAGCAAAAATCCTGGTAGAGACGCTGGAGGAACGCTATAAAGAGGTTCTGGCAACGAAGGAAACGCTCGAACAAAAAGCCCAGGCCAGTATGCGTTTGATGGAGAATTTTCTCGGTGAGCTTGAGGCCGGTGCGCAGGCTGTGCGAGATCGGGGTCTGTATGGAACTTTGGACGACGGATGGCGCGCTGTGGAGCCGGGCCTCACGCATGCCCGCGAGGTTATGGATGAGAGCGTCGAGCGCGCGCGAGAGGCTCTACAAAAGAGCATCGAACGCGCGATCCAACTAGCCAATGAAAAGCGGCTAATCCAGTACTCCGACCTTCCACACCCTTGGAGGGTCAACCCGCACATCTTGCAGGGTTATCGTTTCACGACCTCCAAGATCGAATGTGTAACGTCCGTATTTACATTCTCCAACGAACTCTTCAACATCTGGTCGCACCTGATTGGCCTGCTCATCGTCCTCGCCGTGGCCTTCTACTTCTACCCTTCCAACCCGAACTTCTCCCTCAGCACCAAAACTGACATCGCAATTGCTGCCATATTCTTCATTGCCGCCTGCAAGTGCCTTGTCTGCAGTACGCTCTGGCACACAATGAACAGCATCGCCTCACAACCGCTGATGGAACGCTTCGCCTGCGTCGATTATACAGGGATATCCCTGCTCGTCGCTGCCTCAATCGTCACTACAGAATACACCGCTTTCTACTGTGAACCAACCTCCCGATGGATCTACATCATCACGACCTCCACATTGGGTATCGCCGGCGTCATTCTCCCCTGGCACCCTACCTTCAACCGTGCGGACATGGCATGGGCGCGCGTTGCGTTCTACGTGACCCTCGCAGCCACAGGCTTCGCCCCCATCGCTCAACTAAGCCTAACAAGAAGCCTGGGATGGTGCTTGTACTTCTACGCACCACTACTGAAAAGTCTTGGCGTCTACTTGTTGGGTGCAATGATATATGCGATGCAGATCCCCGAACGCTGGCTCCCTGGCTTCTTCGATTACCTCGGTGGCAGCCATAATATATGGCACGTTGCCGTGCTTGGGGGAATCCTGTTCCACTACGGGGCCATGCAGGATCTTTTCACTGGTGCATTCGTCCGTGCGGAGGGTGAATGCCCGTCTCTGACGATGTAGCTAGATAGATGTATAAATGTTTTGTCGGCTCATCGCCCCTCATCGGTCTATCTGTCTGTCAGTCTTCCCGGATCTGGTGTGACTCCAACCTCTCTCACCAGCTGATAGGAGATGGACGAACGGAAATGGTAAAGCTGGGAAGAGTTTCAGAGGCCCAGCGAAACCACCCCTGATATCTCCAGGGCCTTCGCCTCCAAAGAGACACATTACACACTGGCCTATGCGCTTATGTGCATTGCAGGATTACCCCAGTGGGCAAATAACACCCCCGAAAATATCCATCCCAAATTGACTGAGTGGGAGATACCGGGCGTGCGTTAACCGGGCGTGTGATTCAAAATAAAACACAAGCCATCCCAAAAGAGAACCTTTATGGAGATGTGGTCAATTCGATGTCTCATTTCATTTCTATTCCCTCCCCTTTTCCTTTCCTTTTCCTTTCCTTCTATGCGCAGGCGCAGGATGGATCAAAATAAAACACAGGGGAAAAAATACAAGGGAAAGAAAAAAAAGTAAGGGAGAAGAAACAAGAATGAAAAAATGTTCCATTCACAATAAATGGTCGTCGACTCTTGTTTTCAGCTGCATGAAGCACCCTCATCAGAGAGGCAGAGGCGGAAGGGAAGAAATGAAACGTTAATAAATAAATAATTACTAATTGTTGTCTGTGACATGGACTTTTTTGTCGTCTTTTCTTTTTTGCGGATAAAGAGGAAAGAATAGAAATAGAAGATGTTGATATAACAGAGGCAATATCACAACCCTGGAAGAGCCCTAGGCACGGGTACACACCTATACATATAAATATGTGCCTTCTGGATTGCATGCCTGTTATATAAAGGACAGTACATTGAAAGAAAATATAATATTAAATAAAACCATTGACTAAAATACAGCGGAGTCCACGTGATGTATTTTCAACTCCCACCAAGCTGAATCTTTTTCTTCTTTATTTCTTTGTTTTCTGTTGCCCGCTGACAATCGGCTATTGTATGCTCATCGCTTGTACAGTACGTATGTCTCCGGCCCTCTCCCGTGCAGTGCTACCCAACGTCATCCATGCTGCGCATCCGGTTATCCAGCGCGGGAGAAGAACGCCATTACCCTTATCATCTCCTCGCGCGAAGCCGTCCCCCTCGTGGGATCTGACAGTGCCCGCCACCTTTTTAAGAACAGAGAGGTACGAATCAGCTCTCCCATAGCTCTCCCGCCATCCCATAAATAAATAATAACCCCATGAGCTATCCCCACGGCATCTGCGTCATCCCAGGTATCTAACTTGGCACCAGAAAAGAAGAGAAAAAGAAGGATTATGCTAGTGTGTACAATGTCCTGTGTGCTCCCTTTTCTGTGGTGCTGTTGTTGTTGTTGGGCTCGGGATAGATTTTATGACTGATATTCTCAGTAGTGTTTTTCTCTCTCTTCATGTTGAGAGGTATGTAAGCTCTGCATTGATATTGTCAATAATATCCGTCCTTCTCTTTTCCCTCCTTCATCTGTTTCATTCATTTCTTTGCCTTTCTTTATTCAAACCAGTTCTTTCTTTACGTACCGTTTCATGTATATTGCGTGTCGGCGCTATTCTTGCAACTGCCGTTTTCTTGCAACTCCTTCGTACCACTTTGTAGAGTCAAATGGTTGCCGCTCCCACATATATGCGGGTGCATGTACTGTACAAGTGCAATGCAATACATGTACATTGCACACCTACATTACGCAAGGGCAGGCATATGCATGGCACAATGGCCCTGGCTATAGATCTTGTTCATCCATCTGATCTGTGTATGAGCCAATGGCTGTGCGTGCGGGGAAGAGGAACGAACAGCAAGGGAAGAGATTGTATTTCCGACCCGCAGGGCGGGAAGCGAGAAAGATACAAAACTCAATACACGTCCTCTGTGCTACATCCTTCATGGCGTGGAAGAGATTTTCCTCCAACTTGCTAGGATTGTTAGGTCAGAGAGAAAGTTGAAGTGAGACCAGAAGAAAGCAAGACGAGCAATGCAAAAGGGCTAAGTGTGGTGGGTTGGACGGGTAGTGTTGTTAGATAGTGCATGCACTCTTGACTGCGCATCTTTTCTTTTCTCCATCATGGATATGGCCTGCTCCAGGGGGTGGTGGTGGTCAAATAAACTTGCTGAACAATGAATGGATGGATGGATTGATGTGTGTGTCTGACTTTACTCTTGCATTTCGCAGATGGATGAAGGATTGCCAACGACGAGTACCACTGGGCAGTCGGGGCTGCAAAACCAGAGCCAGGGGGAAGGCTGGAGTCAAGCCTTGCAGAGCATTGCGGTATGTTGAATTTATACGTTTATTTTCTCTGCTGCACCAACCAGATCAGGGGGGCTTCTGTGCCCAACTTCCCAAGCCCCTCCATTTCGATACCGAGACATGGGCAGTCATGCCTTGAATGTGCAGATTTACATCAATAGGGTATGAACAAGCAAACGCAGTTTATATTTGTGGAGAGGAGGCACGTTATGCTGTACCTGGACTGACCTTTGGATGTTCCGGATATCAGTGCATACTGTTGACACATAGGCGGGGATTTCACACCTCTTTTTTTCATGTTGCAATATCCATCGCCATATTTTATGGAAAAACATTTCATGGAGATTATACTGATTGTTACGCTTTCTTCTCCCTTGGGAAAAAAGTGTAATGAGTGCAGGCTTCGGAAATCGAAGGTGTGTGCCCGTTAATTTACAGTTAGATATCCTGGGAACAGGGTATTCAGCTTGCCGAGGCTTTGTATTATGTTTTGATGGATATTGATGGATATTCGTCTTGCGGGTTCTGGATAGTGCTCGAAAGAACGCCCAACATGTTCGCTGTGCAAACAGTTGAAGAAAGAGTGTGTGTATAGTCCCAAAGTTGTTCGGACGCCTTTGACGCGCCAGTAAGTTTCTTTTCTTTTGTGACACTCATGAATGCAGGACCATTAGCGGATTTATGAGGTGAGGTTGACAAAGTTGTTCCCAGGAACCTTACATATGCTGAAGACCGCATACGAAAGCTTGAGGCAGCAATTTCAACATTGTTACCCAATGCAGACATCGAAGCGTTATTAGAATCATCTTCCTCTAAACAGTCAGAAGGCCAACGGCGACAGGAACCGAAGCCCGATCAAAAGCCTGTCTCCGTGGTTGTCCCTAAAGATTTTGCGGTAGCTACAGAACCTTCGTCAGAGGCCCTTCCTCAACTTGCAGATGGATTTGACTGGGCTGAAAAGGAACTTACTCTCACCGAGCTATCAGATGGCATGGCAGCTCTTTCGATCCGGCCTGAAGGCGCTGGGTATCTTGGTACGTTGCAAGCCGTCCGACATATTCCCCAGTGGCATAATTAATGCAACCGCCTAAAAACTAACACGATGATTTAGGTGGTCCTTCAAGCGTTGCGCCACTTCGAGCGCTCCTTATGGGTGGTTGGGATGTCAATTCTTCCACTCAATCAGAAGCAGCGGGTAAGGTTGCGCTTGATTCCCAATCAATGATGTGGCAATCGACGCATCCCGGAATCGCACCTTCACAAATTGTTGCTCAGACGGTGATGGACGCATATTTTGCCAACTACCACACGAGTTATCCATTCCTCCACGAGGAGACATTCCGAGCTCAGTTCGGCGAACAAATCTCTAGGCCACGGGGCCACGCATGGCCGATCCTTCTTAACACGGTTCTTGCCCTTGGTGCCTGGACCATTGGAGATGATACTGTGGATATCCACGAAATTTTTTACAACGAAGCCAACAGATACTTGCAGGATGTGTCAGTCTTTGAGATAGGGAATTTAGCATGTGTACAGGCGTTCTTGCTCCTTAGCAATTATACGCAAAAGCGTAACAAGCCTAATACTGGTTGGAATTACTTGGGGCTTGCGATACGGATGGCGTTGAGTTTGGGTCTCCATAAGGAGTTTCCAGAATGGAATATTAGTTTGCTGCAACGGGAAATGAGGCGAAGGGTCTGGTGGGGTGTGTTCATTTTTGACAGTGGTGCATCCATCACATTTGGACGACCGATTCTCTTGCCTGATGCGAGCATTATGGATGCGAAGCAGGTGCAGAATATCCCTGATAACGTACGCCTATGCTTTTCCCAACTGCTTTTACAAGGAGCTCTATAACTAACATTGCATCCAGGCTTTGACAACATCGACGGAAGCCGTACCACTCGAAACGGATGAGCCAACTCTCTACTCAAGCCTAATCGCCCAAGCAAAATTCCATCTAACAACCAATGAACTTTACCACCGCCTTCTATCAAACCGCAATCTCTCAGCAGAAGAAACCTTAAAGCTGCAGACTCCCATTGATGACTTCCTATGCTCGTTACCATCCTTTTTCGAACATGATGATAGTCACCGTGACGATTACAGTAGCAATCATGAGAGCTCAAGTTTGCAGCTCCCCCCTTGGTTCATATTTGCCAAGAAGCGTCTCTCCTGGCGCCGCTGGAACTTCCAGATAATCTTATACCGTCCCATTTTACTTCTCTGGGTCACACAACGATGGAAACAAACCGGCCAGCCACAATTTTCGTTTCCTCCCGATGTCGCAACTGACTCCAACCAACCACAATCTGCAGAGGAGGAGTGCAGGATGCGTTGTCTGCAGGCTGCACGGGCAACGATCCAGTCGATATCGGGATATATGGAGATGAATCCATATATGAGGTTAGATGGGTGGTATATGCTGTACGTACTAACGAGGCTAACAGACGCATACCCGCTAATCACTCATATTTGTATGTCCCTAACATCACGTAGTTATTTCCTCTTTCAAGCTGCCTTAATCCCCGTTCTCTTCCTTATAACAACGCCGACATCCCCGTCTGCTCCTTCCTGGCTCTCCGATATCCAAAGTGTCCGTTGTCTCCTGTCACCACAAAGCTCCCTGGGCAATAATAACCACCTAGCCGCACGCTGTCTGGAAGTCATAAATAGACTTTGCGGACCGCTCTCCTTTCCCTCGCCTTCACCACAACCTCTTCCCACAGGATCAGGATCAGGATCATGTCCAACCTTCAGCAATAATAGCAATGGCAATCACAGCCAATATATTGATAACAGCAACATCGCATCTTTTCCGCAACAAATCAGCGCAAATTCTGCGAAGACCGGAGCAGGACCCTCGGGCAGCAACAGTGCCGCCCAACGTGATGATGAGAGACTCCGTCATGCATGGGAGGCGAATATGGCTGGTATAATTTCGCAGGAGATGGGCTCGCAGAATCAGGATATGATGTTCAGCGATGCGTATTCGTTCTTCGCAGGCGTGGCTGGCAATCATGAGAACTTGGGAAACTTTGGCGTAGTTCCAGGAGTGGCTGCTTTTGATACTAGCCGTGCCTCTGGTTCTAGGCCTGATCTGTTTGGTGCGGATGCTGGTGGTCCGCAGGCTGATATTGATCAGGTAGGCGGTACTAGCAGTGGGAATAAGAGTATCGCATCCATGGAGAACGCTGCAGCTCGAGGTGGTAGTGGCCCTGGCCCCGCTGCTGCTGCTGCTGCTGCTGGGATGGAGTTTTTCGATTGGATGGGCTTTGGTGCGGAAGGTGGTGTGGAAGGGAGGAGATATATTTAACAATTTTCTCATTCTCCTTTCTCCCCTAGCCTGTTTTTAGCTCTATTCTACATACTCCGAGGTCTACAAAAGTAGCAGAACAAAGATCATCGGGACAAGGGAGTATTTCTGGACTGAAATTGTACATGTACATGTACATGTACCTACATCTCTCTCCAATATCATTTATATACCCACAGTCGCCGCATGGTACAGAAATTAAAACCTTCAAAATTCCGGGTTACTTTGATTTTTTTTTAAACATTCTCCACCCTCATCTCCTCATTAAAGAGATTATCTTTCAATGCCGCTGCGCCCGGCAGCGGCGTCCCGCGCAGTGCTGCCTCAATCTGCACGATACGTTGCTGCTCTTCATGCGCAGCCGTGTCGCCAAACACTAGGTCCATGTCCTCTAGCGTCTGTTTGTTGTCGAACAGTGGGGGTTAATCATTTAGTTTCCAAATATATCACAAAATATCAGATGGCACTTTTGGAGATGCACTCCAGATGGGCTTGACAGGTGACAAGTAGACATGCTGGGTGGGAAAGGGAGAGAGTGTGTGAGGAACACGCATGGAATGAAAGCAAGGAAACAAGACATACCTTCCCTCGCGTTTCAGGGACGAAGAAGAACGTGAATGCCAATGCAAGCATACAGAAAGCGGCAAAGAATATATATGTACCCCAAGTTATGCTTTCGAGCATGTCCGGGGTAACGAGACCGATGATGCTATGGGTTGAGGTAGGAGGGGTTTGTTAGTGGACAGTTTTCGAATGATGCCCTTTCTTTCATGTCCTGCACATATATGGCTTACAAATTACACATCCAGGTTGTCGAGGTGGTTATCGAGATTGCCTTTGAACGGATGGAGAGATTGAAGATTTCGGAAGGGAGGACCCAACCGATTGGTGCTGGTGCGTTGGGTTTCACGGATTAGCATCTCAGATTTTCTCTCATACAACCAAAGATTCTCCAAGTGGGATAGTTGAGTCGAACACATGTACCTTCATACTATTTTTGGCAACAAAGGGTGAGGGGATAGGAAGGATAGAAAGTTTAGATAACGTACCAAATGAATAAGAAAAATTGATATCGTAGATGTATATAAATGCAATGCCCGCCCAGCCGGCATCCGCATGGTCAACAAGAGCCGATCCGTATTTGCCAATAATGGCTCCTACGATGACAAGCGAAATGCAGGTCCCTGTGGCACCGCACATGAGAAGAACCCTGCGGCCAACCTTGTCGATCCAAAAGAGAGCCGGGAGGGTGCTGAGGCAGTTGACAATTCCGTAGACGCCCGTCGCAAGGAGTGAGGTCTGAATGGTTGTTTGGAGCCGTTAGAGAACAAAACCGGTATTGTTTGGGATGGTAGTCTTGTTTATCTGAAGGTTTTTACCGTGTTTCCATCCAGTCCTAGCTGACTGAAGATCGTAGGGGCATAGTAGATCATTGCTATTGGGGTTCTCTTTTATGAGCATCTTGCTCTAAATGCAGTAAAACGGGGCTAGGGGGTTCCATTGCCAACTGACCGTTGCACCCCATAAATTGCTGGAAGAACATAACACAGCATCCAATCGACAGACGCTCAAATCTCGGCCAGGTGCTTACAAGGGAGTAATACTAGGAGAATGTTAAGTAACTCTACTATCCACACCATGTCCAGTAGTTACGGAAATTTAGATACCTGGGCCGCATGCAGCTTTGCGCCGCTCATACCAGCATATTTCTGCGCAGCAAATGTGTTTTCAACGATCACAGAAGCCTTGATTTCCAAATACTCAGCCACCAAGGTTGGGTCATCTGTCGGCTGCCGTCGAAGTTTCCCCAAGGTTGCAAGTGCATCCTCGTCACGGTCTTTCATGAGTAGCCATCGGGGAGAATCAGGGAATAATATCATACCGGCTCCCAAGATAATGGCAGGAATGATTTGAAGGGCGAATGGAATCCTCCAAGAAGCATCAGACTGGCCGTCGCAGCCGTTTGGACCTACATCATTATATGGATCAAAAGCAGGAGAGCTGGGGGTCCCGCCTGAGTGTGGGATGTTGGGAGCACATCGCGAGCCGCCAATATAATTTGTGCCGTAATCAATCCAATAGCTGAGGAGAATACCCACGGTAATAGATACTATAACAAGTAATGTTAGAAATCCATCAGGGTAGTTGATGCGAAAAGAGAGCTGGCTTACACTGTTGGAGAACTACAAGCCCACCCCTGATTGCTGGCAACGAAACCTCACTGATATATAGCGGAACAACCATGGTCAATTGCCCAACTGCGAACCCAGCAACTGCTCGGCCTGGCAATGGGAAAATAGCATCAGCACTTCATTCACCTTCGAAAACAAAGGCGCATATGTAATTGCACTTACCTACAAAAAGCATCTCTAGATTGACAGCTCCGGCTTGAATGGCGGAACCCACTAAGAAAACAACAACAGCCACGATAATGGACAATTTCCTGCCAATATAGTCTGCGAAAGGACCATTCACCAATGAACCGAGCCATGCAGCTGCACATTGTGATTAGAATAACTAGTCATGTTTGCCCATGTCGAGCCTGGTTTGGCAAACAAATCTATCAACGGATACTGCAGATTACTTACCCAACAACAGCGTTGACACAAACCATCCTTTAAAACTACTATCTGAATATATCCTGGGGAATAATGCTCCAAAAGACTCCATTGTGAGTACTCCTGAGACAACGCCTTGATCATAACCAAAGAGCAGGCCACCGAGAGAGGTGAACTGGAGCAAAATTAGCTATAGGACATCAACAGCAACTAGATATTTTCTCTCACGAACCAAGGCGACCCCAAACAAATACGGATTCTTGAAAACCACATGGAACCCCCCAGATTCCGACACAGGAGCTTCCTCCGGAGGGGAGGCATCCTTACTGTGGATGGCTTGTTGCGCCATCATGAGGGTATTGATGAGGAATTGAAGGTTTCTCCAGATCCGAATGGCTTCTTCGAGTCGGCGAAAACAAAAAGCAGATGGCGATAAATTGAAGAATGTGATGGCTAAATGTAAAACCCAGAAGTGAGGTGTGTAACAGTTAAGAAGCCATTTTTATATAGCCTCGCAACCCCCCGAATAGCAACAAAATCTCTCCAGGATTTCCACTCCGTATTACAGCCGGCCTACCGTCGCACAACAGTACACTATTGCCAATATCCGTCTCTGGTCGGCTTACTGACCTCCGGCGTCCTTCGGACTGGTGTACTCCGAGTTGTCTAGATGTAGTCATCTTCAGAAAAAAGAAAACTAAGTTCTCTAACATGCGTTCATGTTCTCTGTTTGGACTAAATCGCCTGTTAAATCTCCGGGGGGTGTGGGAGATCAACGTCGTTGGAATTACCGCAGATTAGCATGGGCATCGTGCATTTATCGGCATCCCGCGAAGGTGGTGAGCCCCGTAAATTTATCATCTAACAGAACTATGATTGACCGGGGCTGGAGATAGGTACTAGTCACTGGAGGAGTATCCCTGCTCTCTCTCTCTTTCTCTCCCTCTCTCTTTTCTTTTCTTTTCCATTTTTTTCCAGGTTGCAAGTAGTGCAACAAAAAATTTGACTGCATTATGTGAGCCAGATTTGTCTCCATGAACAGGGATTGAGGAATTTGGAGCGATTGAGATTGGTGATGTATCTGTCTGGGGAGAGATCAAACCATTGCTAAAGTCAGTGACGACACTTAACCCAAAAAGGTTCTCGCATTTGACTGCGAGAGAAAAGGTAATTCTGTTCACTAATTAGATTTATGTTTGAAGTATATCTATACTCTATATATATTCGGTATCTATTATCGTAGGACACCCGCTTCCCAAATAAAAACTTCATGGCAAGTCACGTTTCGTAGCGAATTCAATATATGCTTGCAAACTGACCGAAATAGGATCCGGATGGAGTGTGACGTTAGGGGATAGATGCTCGCGTTGGCTGGTTTGGCCTAGCCCCGATCAGTTATTGGTTGAATGAGAGTGGAAAGTGCTGTGATAAAGGGGCAACCTCGATTCACACAGTTCCTCTACATTAACTCCACTGCTATTGCTGTAATCTGCGGCCATGGGGCCGCGGAGGTCTGGGTGATCATGGCCCGAATCGTTAACATGGATAAGGGTATAAATCGAGTTTGCATAATCGAACTCGGCGTGGATACTCCACTTCCCATATGGCCATGATTCTAAATGAAGAGTCTGTCAATGATGACAGAAGGCTAGAAACATTGGTGGCCGCCGCTCAGCTAAGCTCAACTTTCTCGGTATCCGGGCTAGAAGTGCTAGACTGCAATTTGGCCTTCTTTTTCTGAAAACGGCCCTGCATCCAGCATCTGTACATTTTCAATTTCCGTTGTCGATTAACAATCAGCCGCTGATCAACTCCAAGAGCTAATATTTCAAACCCGGAGTCATCTGGTACATCCGGAGCTGAGTTCGCCGAGTCTGCGGCCCGGCTTTCACTACTTTCGGGAATTCCAGTTTCAGGGCTCCATCGACCCCAGATATGGGCTAGTTCATCCTTCTCAAAAAAGTATACTCGCGTTCCATCTCCCCTCACATAAAAGTTTTCGCCCATCCACCGCCCACCCTTAAAGCGCACCTGTGCGAGATCCCCCTTTCCATAATCCCTGAAAAGCACATGTCCACCTGGCTTCAGAACCCGGTGAATGTTTCTCAACGCACGGCACCACTCACTAGGAGAAAGGGCGGAGAATATAAAAATCATCACGACCACATCAACAGAGTCCGGCCCTAGGCCAGGGGGTAAAGAATCCTCGCCCTCAGCCGAAACGTCCCATACATCCGCTTGCATATACCTCTCATCGTAATGCTCAGCCTTGCGGATAACCTCCACTGCTTTTTTTGAGTAATCGCATGCATGCAGCCTCAGTTGCTCGTTCTTATTATTTGCAAGAATGGGAAACGCAGAATTGCCCGCACCAGCGCCAACTTCCAAAATAACCTGAGGACCCGCGTCGGCTTTGCTCACCTCCGTTAGGATAGGGAATTCCTGGTGGAGCCATTTGCGATTCTTGAAGAAATTGCTCGTATTGTGTTTGTAAAATAGATTCCAAAATTTGGAAGGGTTCGCGTTGTACTTGTCGCGAGCTTCTTCAGAAACAGGGGATTCTTTCTGCCTTAAGTATTGAAGTTCTGCATACTCGCGGTAGTCAGCGTCAGTTTCAACATGGTCCCACGCGTTGAATTCAAAAACATCGTCGCCTTCTTCGAGATAGCGCGAGCCGAATTGGAAAGGATCTGTTCGCTTCTGATTGTTGGCGGGGTCGTGGGATCGATGGCGGGGTACTGGTTGAACCGCTCGCGCGATGGCTTCGTAGTCATCATTGCCCTGGAGTTCTAACGGAGCCATGGGCTAGGAATCTCTGTCTGATATTAAGGAACGTGACAAAGAGTACTAGTAGGCTGAAGAGATGATGGAAAGTCAAGCGGGTTGATTTCACGGACTCGAAGACTTCAAAAAATTATAGCGGACTATTGTTTATCCGCGAGGCTCAAAGAAGCACTGCAGCCAATCGGATGGAGCTTCATCCCCCGCATTCGTGTGCCTTGAAACGTAAATACGCAAACAGCCGTAAATTACATTCCATCCAATAAAATAACCGTGTCAGGAAGCTAATGGGATTCCAGCCGTGTACTGTATTGTAAACCAAGCCTCTGCTGAGGCTGAGCAGAAGCGAGCCAGACCATCCAGAACAGGGAAAAGCAACGCAGTTGAACATCTCCGAAGGCATCAACAATCAATTCCCCTCAATCCCACCGGTTTCTCTTGTCAGCGAGGCGTCGTGGAACTTCCCTTGACACCTCTTCTCTGCTCTGGTTGTTGTTGTCTTTTTGTTTTGATGTCCTGCGTTTGTCCGTTCGTCTTGACCCTTACCCCCATCACAATGCCCGTCCAACAATAGATCTGGCGAGTTCAACTTCGAGGAGTTGGAACCCCTTCGCCTCGTTTTTCAACTGTCGTGTTATATTGCGATTCATAAATTTGGCATTTTGGCTCCTAGTTTCTAAAAACCCACTTCCTTGTCGGTATTTAAGTATAAAACTGCGATTTGACCATGCTCGGAAGTTTGTGCTGCTGTTTTCCCAGCCAAAAACAGCTTCCATCCGCATCCAATCTCCATCAGCAGCCGCATGATCCTCAAGCAGGCTTGAGTCGATGTGGTGGGGTTGGCAGAGATACGGATGCACCGGGTATAGATGAACCATATCTCTCCACGGCTCCTCTCCCAAGATATACCCCACGTCCAATCAGTGCTCATGAGAAGACTCTCGCCTTTGAGCGTTCCCATTCGAATTTAAACGCGCAACCTGATTCCCTACGGGATGAGAAGACTAGATACGAGTTTGAGCGGGAATTTGCTTCACCTCAACTAGATGATCGCTCCTCTGATGCTTCATCCGAAGTGTCTGTGCCTAGCAGCTTCGGCAACACCTCAACTGCAACGACTGAAACCCCTCCACCCCCATATTCATCCAACTCATCAATCGCACCTTCACGTCGTTCGGTTTCGATATCTGTATCAACCCATGAGACTGGCTTAACCTACACCAGCCTCGAAAGCATTGAGCTTGAATCGCCCGCTCCCCAACTTCCTCTGGCACCCCCTACCGCAGTATATAGCACTCATCCCGCGCATGAAACACTAGAAATAAATGGCGGGCCACATAGACGCTCCTTAGAAGGACCCCAGGAAAACAGCCCATTACCTCCCCTGGCCCCTACTCACCCGAGACAGTAAATGCCCGCCATATGTGCATATCAATCAGATATGTTAAAACTCTCCAAGTGGAACGTTAAAGTAATTTCCCGTCTGCATTCTTGAGATAGCCCATGTTTGAACCAGAAATCCAATATACCCCCGCCATCGATACAACTTGAAACAGTTTACTCCTTTTCCATGGCACCGATATAGAGAATGGCACATCTACAAACCCGACTCGCATCCGAGAGTACCACCTAGGTATCCAATTTGGTGGGCTATGGAGAAACGTGCGATCCCGATCTTTCTTTAGTATTTAAGCTAGCTATGGACCCGTCACCCATCAACCTCCGCCCGAGACTTCAAACGTATCACGATTTAGTGCCATCGTCTCTCCAGTTCAGCCATATAGAACGTTGTTCAATACCGGATTTTTTTTTTCACAACACACGCGCCGTTTTCTTCGCATATAGAGAAGACTTCCACTCTCCTCGCCCCGAGAATGGATAGAAAATATATATTCATCCACATCGATCTAATTCACACGCGCATATATCCACACACTGCAATACTACCTGCGTCCCCTTCTCCGCTTTCAAACTATTTTGCCTCCTTTAGCTCATGTCCCTCCACAGCAATATTATGTTAGAGTGATTCAGTTTTTCCATTGTCGCGTACTGCTTGGCGAAATCGCGTTTCCCTTGGCCTTTTTAGTATATATTTTCAATATTTGGAGCAACTTCGCGGGCGGTGTCGAGGCCGGATAGTATGGGGAGTTTGGAGGGGGGGCTCAAGGGCTGGCTTAATTCATCATTCGAAGACCTAATGCGAGCAAACGTTACTGGCGTTAATCTAGTGTTTTTTTTTTTTTTTTTTTTTTTTTTTTTTAAAAAAAAAAAAAAAGCAAGAATAATAACACTTGAATATCAGTGGGCAATGAATATATTGAAACAACAAATTGAACTCCGAAAAGCTGAAAGAGAAAACAACCCAACAATAATGTGCTTCCCCCCCCCCATTCCCCCTTTTCTTCCTCGCAGTCGTAGATTCGAATAATCATGATTCATTGTGCGATGGTGTTGATTCTCCAGGCCGTGCGCCGCAAGAAGACAGATTAGCAGAGATGTTTGTCTATACGTGTTGAGAGTTCCGAAGATATTACGTGAAAATCGCAAATTAAAAACACAATGCTACATTATTATAAAAAGAAAAGAAAAGAAAAGAAAAGAAAAGAAAAGAAAAGAAAAGAAAACAGACGATGTATTTGGGTTTCTTTTCATTCGTTCATTCATTCTTTTTTGTGTTGTTCGCGCTTTGATCATCATTGGATCTATGGAGTGGGGAAGGGAAATAAGATTGGGAAAACGAGTTTTCAGGGAAAAGTGAAGAACAAAGGGATGGAATGAGGAGGAAGCGAAAAAATGAAAAATGTTAAGGACAGAGAAAGCTTTCGTAAGACGGTAAGGAATTTCAACGAAATACATGGATCTGATGGGGCTGTTGCCACTTATATAAACGTGTCAAAACAGAACCGTTTTAGCCCCATCACGCAACCAGCCCCAGAGCGAGAGTCGAAAAGAAGAAAGATGAATAAAATCAAATAAAAAGTAACAAACATGGCCTAGATAAGAGCACATTCATCGTGTAAGGGAAGTCAAAGAATAGATGAAAAAAAAATATTTGCAAACAACGCTATGCTGATCGTTAATAATTGACATCATAAACTAATATCATCAAAAGATGAAAAGAGATATGTTTCTGAAGCGACAAATGACACAGGGAAAGGTATGTTCATGTCACAACTTCCTTCATTCCCCCAGAATCTCGGTCTGTTCTGATCCGCTACCATTACCGTCGTAATCATCATTGGCAACTGGAATCGGACCAGCTTGGGCGATATGCAGATGACTCAACGACTGCGTCGAGATCGGATTTTCGACTTGAGAATAATCGCCGATGTTATTGCTACCACCAGGCGGTGCAGAGACAGAGACCTGACCCGCTGGCCCATACGCCGTTACATCGTCGCCATGATTGCCGATCCCAATACCAACACCTACGCCGGTGTTGCCGTCTCCAGATCCTTGATGCTCATTTCCAATCCAGTTGAGGTTACGACTCAATCCCATAAAGAATTGTCCAGCAAAAGACGCGACCTCGTTGGCCAGATTGCGCTCCATGGCTATCTCGATCATTTCCAGATCGCGTTTCTGCTTTTCCTCACGTTGTAGTCGCTCCTCCTCGATGCGGCGACAGGTTCCGTCGAGCTCCTTGGCGTGATAGCAGTTGGGACATAGATAGTTAAGGTGGCAGTAAGAACATGTGCAGGGCGGGTTTTGCTGGATACAATCTTGACACACGTGGATTGAGCAGGAGGTACATTCCCGCAGAATACAGGGACAGCGTTGGCGCTGGTCGCCGAGTGCACGGTATTGTGGGCAGAAGATCGATTGGCAACCCAACCACTTTTTGCGGACTTCGGGGGATGCTTCGAAATAAATCGAGGCGGGTGAGGAGGAGCGACTGTGGGATACGGAGACGGGTGTCTGGATCGTAGAACTGTGATGGATGGCAGGCTGGTTATCAGAAAGAGCGTTGGAAGGACCAGGTTCAGTGGTTGAGGAAGGTTGGGATAATTGAGTGGACAGCATGTTAATTATGGCTAGATTGAAACGCGGTG
The DNA here is from genome assembly GCF_000150115.1 of Histoplasma capsulatum G186AR. Classification (NCBI taxonomy): domain Eukaryota; kingdom Fungi; phylum Ascomycota; class Eurotiomycetes; order Onygenales; family Ajellomycetaceae; genus Histoplasma; species Histoplasma capsulatum. The sequence goes on along the minus strand of NW_025544813.1, from coordinate 692,019 downwards.
ACGACGCAGGATATTCGGCAGTAGTTGGGCCCCTGGTTGCGCGACTTTGATCTGGATCCGCTGGTGGGTGTGAATTTCGACTCTCAGATTTATTACTAGAAGTAGGTGATTGGGCGCTTGCAAGGTTCGTCTTCTCCATGACAAGATCCCGGTAGCCACATATCCGAAGACGTAGACCCCGTAGGTCGTGTTCCATACACAAAGGCTTGGTACACGCCTTACAGTGTACTTTCCATTGTGGTCTGTCAAAGCATTGCTGACAGAGATTTCGAGGGCAGATAGAAGCTTGGTAATCTGGTGGCCCAAGTAACCAGCGCATCATTTCCGCATGGCCATCTGGACGATCATGGTCTGGAGGGTTTCCATATGCATCCTTGGGGAAAGTCTTCAGCCACTCGTTGGTGGAGAGTTCGGGGTCTTCCCAACCTTGGCCACGTGGGAGAGGTGTTGCTCGGAGTCGGTCGACTTCTCTGTTAGCCACTCCAAGACTGATTCCACCGCCTCCACTGAATGCAGGCTCAGTGCAGCACCAATGAAATTTCAAGTTAGGGTATGTAAGAACCGGAGCTGCCTGGTTATTCACGTTCGCTGCGTTTTGATCCTGGTCTTCCTGCATAAAACATGGGGATACGGCCATTCCGGGTGCCCACCATGAGTGCTCAATGGGAGCTCCCTCGCATGGCTTTTTTCGAAGATAGGGGCGATCGAATGCACAGCTAGCACACAGGGTCTTTCGACAGCCAACGCAGTGCATTAAAACGCTACACTGTTCGCATCTTTCGAGAATCTTCTCGTCGCACTCATCACAACCAATATTCTCTACAAATCGCCTATGGCTCTTTCGCAAATGGGTAGGGACGGTTTTCCCTTCTCCATGTTCAGGACCCCCAGCTGTACCCAGTGCTTGCCCGAAGCAACCTGTTTCGTCATGCTCCCATAGCCGTCCATCACGCTTCGGAGGCTTATCTCTCTCACTTATCGCTCCAATCCAATTCTTTGACCTCCACAATCTATCGAACACGACCCATACCTCCCTTGTGCCCTGCGGCGACCTTGAAGATACATAGCCCCTTCTCCTAAAACAGCGTGCCGCAGGAGTGGTACACCATGCAGTATCCGTCCAAATCCCTAGTTTATGGCATAGCTTAACGAAATCATGTGTTGGCTCCGAGTCTGAATCCCGACGGAGTAAAGAAGATGATAAATAAGGACGTCGCCTGTGATGGCGACATCGGTACGCATACAGACTTTTAAGTGCTAGCCGTTTCACTGAGGGGGAATTTGGACCTCTCTGGTTGATTTCTGCATCGTATTGAAGCTTGAACATGGTGAGGTATGGAATGATATGGTATTTCAAAGACACGTTCTTACAACCCCTCACAGAGAGGTGTTCAAGAGTATCTCTCCGCATGTTCAACACCGTGGATGTGAGATTTTGCCCATTGACCGCTGTGTTATCCAGATCCAAGCTCTTCAAAGTCGGGCTGAATGGTAGGATTACCTGGAGGAGCAGCTGATCAAGCGCGTAGGGTTGCCGCTGTGCTGATGCCCCGTCCGTTCCCCCTGATGCTGGCCGCACCTGGGAACCAGACTGAAAAAGCAGCCTGAAGGACAGGTATTGCCATGCTGTTGGATAGGACCTGAGAAGACCTCTAAGAAAACGCGACGTATGATAGAGCTGGAAAATGGTATCTGTCGGGGCTTGGAGAAGAAAAGATTCGAATATGGGTGAGTGAGTGGAAAAAACACGTTCAAAGGTTGATAATGGTCGTTCCGCGGCCGATTCAATTTCTGGAGCCCTTTCGGCAGCAGCGCAGTCGGCGAGTATTGAAGATGGTGCAGAGTCCGGCTCTTGGAAATTGTCTAGTAAAATCTGGTTTGTAGGCGGGTCACTAATGGAAGCCATGATGACGGCAGGCAGCAAGGGAAGGCTGAAGGTGTGGTGTCCAGCAGGACGAGGACAGAACCATCATAAGTCGTAAAGGAATGAGAGTCAAAATGAGGACATGGACCTTCTGAAGAGGTGGCCTGAAAGGAGCGATGAAAGTGACGTGTAGAATTTTGTCTGTTTGTGGTCATCAAACCAGTCTGTATACAGGGTAAAATATATCCATGCCTGTTTGCGCAACACGAAGCAAACAAAACCACGGTTCGAGAGAAAGGCTCGGTTTTCGACCAGGAGGCCCCGTCAGTAAAATGCGATGGTTATAATAACGTTCCCAGTGCAGGTTGAAAGAACTTTCCCTGCTCTTTTCCCACCGTCGGTGTTGAGCATCATCAACTGTGTGGTGTCCTCCGATGACCGTGTTACAATCCTTGGAGAATCTTCAAAAGGCTGTCTTGGCGCGGGTCACGCCCTGCCACGTCAGATCCACGTGATAGACGTAGATGTAATGGATATATTTTTGATTTTATTTGACTATTCATTATATATTTATTTTTATAACGATGTTCTTTCAAAAATATTCCCTTCCAGTAGAATACAGCTTTCTAATGCCTGTCCTTATTTTCGCCCACAGTGTAGCCACGGGCAATTCCGCTACGCCCTTCCACAACTGCTGTGCCCTGCTCTCCATCTTCTTCATATCTGATATTAAAATCACTTCCCAGCCCTTGCCATGTCCTATGTGAACGAAGAAACTCAGCGCCTGGAGAGAGGACTCCGTTTATAGTTGCCAGGTCAGCGTTTTGTCGCTTTGCAAGAGCCCTTGATCCTCCAGCTCGTCCGGATAGTCCTGATGTATTAGAAGAAGCTAGAGACGGTTGCAGCGGGCGGGTACTCGAAACCGAGATATAACGCCCGGTGCGCAAACCAAATTCCGGGGGAGCTGACTCTTCCTCAGATGATTCATCACCACTGGCGTCTCCAGGAGGCCGGTCATTAGGTGAAACAAGGCCAAGAGAAGACGAGCCCACAACACCATTCTGACCACTATGACAAGCATTCGCAATGTCCAGAACCGTCTGGTAATCGCTCTGCCATTCGCCCGTCCATACGCGATCCACATCGCCCTTTAATGCAAGTTCCAACTCAAAGGGTGTAATCACAGGTTTCCAGAAGTCACCGCTATCCACGAGTGAGCTCTCCCAGCATCCGATTACAACCCAGCCACCTATTTCACTGAAATTCGCTACCTTGGCCGCATTCAGTTTGCCAACGACAAACGTGTAGCTCTTCTTGCCAGCGGCAGCGATCTGGGCCTTGACATGCTCCACTACATGAAGGTAGTTTTTGACGCTTAACGTATTTATCAGGATTCCGAAGACGGGAACTGTGCTAAGGGAAGTTAGAATGGCATATCTGCGCCGCAGCGAGATAGCTGTGGAAACGAGGAGTGGTTTTTTAGATCCTAAAACAGGCTGCTCTGATTCCTCGTCTGTCGGATAGATGTGGATAGCACCAACTCGAGATGAAAGTGTAAGAAGAAGTGCAGTGGGTGGGTTAGAGATGTGAAATAGTTGCCATTCCCGTAGTGTCTCGGGCATATCGCTTACTGAGTCCGGCACAGTCCGGTTCGGGATTGGAGATGAGGGATTGTGCACGACAGATGTAGCAAACAGGTTTGTATATCCTTCCCGATCCGCCAGCGTCAATGTGATATTCTCAACATGGTTTGCAAATGTGACATCTGCTGCAATGATAACCTTCTCTTCTCGGTTTGGATACGTCTCTTTGAAGCCTTCGATCACCAAAGCAGTATCAAGCTGTCCGTGAGTGAACACGTAGATGACAGGTAATCTTGTTGTTGGCGATAGGCATGCTCGCCCATAATGTACCACCACATCGGCATTTACGTGCTCGGCTGCAACTTCATCCACGCAGCAGGTTCCGTAGGACGTGTCTGCAAGAATGTAGAGACGATAGTGATGCGGGTCGGCAATATTCAACGACTTGAACACTGAGTTCGCCACATAATCTACATCGCCCTTTTGTAGTCCATTCGTAGTATACTCCGTAGCAAGCTCGCGTTTTACTCCGTTTCTTGCAACTCTTGTTCCAGATGAATGAATGCTTTCCGAGGATGCGAGGCCGCGAGTTAAAAGTTGAAATACCCTCGGCGCATCCGGGAGCATATCATCTGGAAACTGTAGAGCTATTCGCTTCCATTGCCCCTGTCTTATTTCTTTCAGAGTGCGGTCGATATCGTATTTAATGTGAAGGTCATGGTCGGTACTAGTAATTTTCCCGGAAAGGTGGGGGGGCGCGGGGTTCGCCGGGGAATCAAAAATGTGAGTTTCTGGGGTGGAAAGGATCGGGGCTGCTTCTAGACCGGTCGCCATGGCTGCCGTGACTTAATGCCTAAGATGATAGGCACTGTAGGGTGGGAGGATGGATTGTGGCATTTATATGTCGAGTTCATCAAATTCTCACATTCTCAATAACTGCTTGTTTCTTACTTTTAATTGGTGGGGATTAGCGTCATTTTCTTACTGACTAATGATATTTTTTTCACTGGCTTATCTTATCTGATCCGTAGGGCATCAAGATCTCCTGGAAACAGTTTTCGACACAGAAGTAATTCGTCAGATAGAAGACAGCCAGATCTACCTCTCTTAGCATTAAAGTGTTCGCCTTGGATAAAGCAACTGATATTGGGAGCGGAATTCTATGTAATCTCAAGAAAACTCCAAAGCGTTCGCCAGCAAAAAGAGCATAAATTTCCACATATTTCAGGAGAGTATCCAGCCACTTATTTCGTCCGTGTATTGCCCCAAATTCGTCCACTGGTTCAAGTTCAAGCAGGGAAACAAAAAGCTGCAAGACCCGGGTATCAAATGCAGGAGCAGAAAAAATTCACAAGCTCAATCGAGTCCTTTGAACGCCATGACATGCTGCCCACCGCTTTTATCTTTGCTTTTGCCCTTCTTTCTCTTCTTGCGTTTCTTCTTATTCTGTTTTTGGCCATCAACGCTGCTATCATCGTTATCATCATCATCGCTGCCCATCACGAACCGTTTGCGAGAATGTTGTTCATCCTCCTCGTTTTCATCCTCCTCGTTTTCGCCATGCCCTTCACGTTCCACAGCTTCGTGCCAAACTTTAACAATCGATCCACCACCACTTATCATTCGTCCCCCAACATCAAATCCAAGGCCTGCAATTCCCTCCAGCTCATCGTGCACAACCTTCGAAATAACCTTATTGACTCCAAGCTGCACAAATTGGACAGCTCCATCCGATTGGCCGACAGCAACAACCTTGCCAGCTCCAATACTATCAGGAAGTAATGACAATATCTCCAAGGACTCACCTCCATCAGGCTGACGATCCACAATAATTCGCTCGTCCTGGTCATCCCAAGCCCCTTTCTCCCAAAGAGTCAATACCCCACTTGCCCCCCCAACAACCAGTTTTTCTCCTCTACTCGTGCCACCTGCTTTCAAACCAGTAACGTAGACGGAGCTGATCAGCTCCTCATCTTGGTCCTCACTACGAACCAAAACTCCTCTGCGCAAGTCTGTTACCGCTATTGTAGTGCCGCCTGTGGTGACCCATTGCTTGCTAAACCCGGAAGTGCTTGTTTCCGATGGGGGAAGTGGAGTAAGTGAGGAAACGTAATCGTCGTGCGGGTGGTGAGTTTGTTGCGGTCTTTGTGAAACAGGAGAGGGAGGTACACGGGGGTCAAAAAGATGGAGCGCACCAGAGTCCGTAGAAAGAATAAGGGTCTCTGGCGAAATCGCATGGATTACAGTGGGTGGATCAATGCGGTCGTGAGTCCTGCTAGGCGTGACTAGGTTAGCTCCAAGTTCTGAAGGAAATATGGGCAAAATATAATTGGCTGAAATGCATGACAGAATCAATCTTGAGCACAGCCGTGAAGGCGCATTGGGAAAGAGAGTATAAGTCGGCAAGAAATTCTAAAAGAAAACTGGCGTAATAAGCGCGCGCATGCACGCACGTACCCTTCACCTAGCCGTGGAACCGCAATCTTCAAATTTACTACACCAGTCTCTGCTTTCGCAGCTTTAACCCAACCATCAGCCCCTGCTGAATAAAGTGTCTGGCCATCAATCCCGAAACCTAAGCATCGACAACTGGCTTTGTGTCGTCTCGTCCTCCAAGCTGTGTCGATGTGTCCAAGCCCATTTTTCGTTGCGCCAGGGCCGCTGTCACTTGAAGGAGGAATGCGAAATGTTTGAACATGACCTGACGAGAGACCAACTGCGACAAGGGGCTCAGTCGGATGGATTGCCTGCGCAAACAGGTCGCTAGAGAGAGGGAGACTGCACACGTTGTCGAACATGGCTCCTTAGCTCGTACCAAGCTCTGTAACTACTAAGTACTTGCTGGAAAATTTGATGTTGCAGGCAATTGGATGGTTAGGAGCAAAATAGGAGGGGGGCCGCAAACGGTTCTAACACCCAACTTAGACACCCCTAGATGAGGCAGAGAATTGAGGTCATCTTGAATTAGAATTTGTCAGGGCTGGCGGTTATTGTTGATGTAGTTGGCAAGGTGAACGAGAACTGAAAACTGAAGCTCTACCAATCCCGCGGCCCGGGTGTTAATCCGTCATCGATTGGGTTACTTCCACCGCTTCAGTACTAGGATGGAAAAGGTGCTTCACAACAACTTCGCTGTCCGCACTCTTTCCAGACTCTCCAGCAACATACGCTGTACTTATACCATATAAATGAACCCTGGTTATATACCCTCTACAGATGAGGTATATCTAGCATGGCGCGTCGTCATACTAAAATCGCAATCACAGAAAAATCATAGTGACAACATCTATGACAAGAAACAGAGATTCAGAGAAGATGCTGCTTTTGCTAACCAAAGAGTTGATCTTCCTTCTTTAATTGGGCGGTTTTTAGGCCAAAATCGGCCCATACAACGTGTGGCTGGCTAGGGCCGGGCGCCAGACGGACACGATCCTAGCTAAAAATGATTCAATAGATCAAGGGAGAATGTTGAGGGATCATCCTAGCTGGCGCCACTCTGCTGAATTTATTACTACATCCCCATCCTGATTCGATTACATGGCATGTCCAAAAATGGGCGGTGCGCTGCAATTGGGCTGTCGTGACTGTAGCACGCTGCATTGTCAAACATGAGCTTGGGAATATGTTACCAATGAAGAGGAGAGCAGTCTCTCCCAGCCGTTTTGAAGGCCGCACTTTGGGAACTTGCAATTCTACTTCACTTTCTTTAAATTCAAGTCTGTTCTCTTTCTTGCGGTGTTCGCTTCGCATAATATATACGGAATACGTCCGTGACCTTTGCTTCGCTGGTCTTCTAATCATCACATATTTGATCCACAAGCAACAATGACGACTCCAATCCCTGGGCCCCCAGGCGTCCCTCTCCTTGGTAATATATTCGACATCAACCCGAAAGACACATGGGGTTCATTGAAATCTCTCGCGGACAAATACGGTATGTCAAGGGACTAGTTCACAGCAGTGCGTGAGTGCTAATTCTCCAGCAGGAGAAATTTACAAGGTAAATGCCCTCGGCCACCAAATTGTTTTCATTGGTAGCGCCGCTCTTCTCGAAGAAATATGTGACGAAACACGATTCCGCAAATGCGTCACGGGCCCCGTCGTTGAGATCCGTCGAGCAGTGCATGACTCCCTATTCACCGCCTACCATCACGAAAAGAGCTGGGACGTAGCACACCGGATCATGGCTCCTCTAGTAAGCCCGTCCGCTGCGGAAGCTATGTTTACCCAAATGGTTGAATGCGCCGCGACTCTCGTTTCGAGATGGACCTCAGATCCAGGCCAACGAATCGATGTGACAAGTGACTTGCAACGTTCAGACCTTCAATCGGTACTAGCCTGCTATTTCAATCAGTCTGCCAATTATTTCGGAGGTCCAGAACCATCCATGATTGCGGCAATGCAAAATTCTACCCTCGAGGCTATGAAACGGCCTAACAGACCCAAACTTCTCACGCGCCTTTTGTATCAACGCAAATTCGATAAGGATATCAAAACCATGCGCTCCTTTGCAGCGGAAATCATTGCAAACCGCAAGTCTGAATCGGCTCCGAAAAGCGACATGCTCAATGCGCTCCTAAACAATCCAGACCCAGAAACGGGCGAGGTGTTAGGGGAAGAAAGAGTGATCGATGAAATAATCACAATTTTCATAGGTTCCGCTACAGCTCCCTGCCTGGTCTCTTTCGCTGTGTACTACCTGCTCCAAAACCCCGAGGAAATAGTCAAAGCCCGGGACGAGATCGATTCTATTCTCGGTGCAAACGGCGAAATTACTTCGTCCAATTTATCCAGCTTTGCATACTGCGAAGCAATCCTTCGGGAGGCATTTCGTTTATCTGCCGTAGCCCCAGCTTTCAATATCGAACCCATTCCGTCCGATGAACCAGGCGAGGTCCAACTTGCTGGAGGCAAGTATCAAATCTCACGAAAGCAACCTATGATCGCCGTTCTATCAGCCGTGAATCGTGATCCTGCTGTGTTTGACGAACCAGAGGCTTTCAAACCAGAACGAATGCTCGGAGAAGCCTACGACAAGCTTCCATCCGGAGTGAAAAAGGGATTCGGCAACGGGAAGCGTCGATGCTTCGGGAAGGTTCCTGCGTGGCAGTGGTGTCTGATTACGTTGATTAGCATTCTGCGCAAGGTCGATTTGACGCTTGCGAACAAGGATTACAAATTGGCTTCAAATGGAGCGTTCTGTGTACGCCCTCTTGAGTTCTTTGCCTTGGCTGGGCCTAGGGAGCGCTAGTTACCTGGATGGAGTGGTGGGGTTTTCGCAATCTAATGAATGGGCTTGGAGGGTTTGAAAGCTTACTTATAATGATCATGCTGCCTACACATATCTACTGCTAATAACTATATAATGTATACATGTAGAGGATTGTCGATGATGTTTGTATTTTGATTCTGGTCATATTTACAGTGGGTAAAGACTGACTTCGCTATTTCAAGTTCTATATAGTCATGGATAAAGCTTAACAAACTACAGCATCTCAGATATCAGCTATGTCATGTTGTTTACAATTTATGTGCCTATAGGGTTAGACGATGTAAATCCCTTTACTGTCAAAACCACACTGTTAGCACCACAAAAATTATCATACTCGGCAATTCCATATAGCCCCCCCAAGCACCGTATGAATAAATACGGACATACGCATTTGCACGGAAAGCGGCAACTCTCTGGGCAGTGTCGGAAAGATTTTGATACCAATTTACGTCTTTTGCTAGACATGGACAGTGTAGAATGAAATTCAGATATTTATCGCTTTTGTTATGGTACATAATTCTCACATATAATATGCTACAGTGTAATGAAGCCGAATGCTTAATAGGCCACCTAGCTGATATCACTTTTCCTTCGTGCCTTTTGGTTGAATAAGGTCCTCATAAAAGCTAACTCGTATCAAAGCTTCATAGCATGCTGTGCAGTAATGTTGAAACTCCGGATTTTAGTAGATATTTATTGTGGAAAACTCGTTGTCTATTGTAAAATTGGACTGCTACCACTACTAGTTGGATAAAGGAGAATTCCTTAATTACCATAGTCTTTAAGTTCGCAATTTATTTCATGTCCTCAAGTCCAACATCGATGATGCTATAACCCTCGAGCTCACCCTTTTCAAGCGTGTGGCTCCGTAGTTTTGAGTCCCTAGTTACCCTAGAAATGGGCTGAGGTAATAGGAGAAGCTTGCGTAACTGCACACTTTTCTCTGTGATTCGCTCATATTATGCTCAATTCTTGCATTCTTGAGCAGAACGTTTGGAAGGAAGCACGAATAAGAGCATATTAGGGTTTGCATTATCACCTGACTAGCCCCTGAGTCCCGAAGCAGATGGTTTCGCTCTAAATGCTTCGGTTTTCTTTTTTCTCGGTGTTTGCCTTTGCTTGATTCCAACTACAGTCTGTAAACGACGGGGGCAAGAGTCATGACAGCTCTGTGCGACTGTTTCTTCGCTTCTTCCTACTATCGGGGATGAATTCGGACTTTGAAGATCCGTTGCCTACATGCAAACCTTGCCCCAATGGCTTTTTTGGCGCTCGTGCTCCCTATCGTTCTATTAATCATATGGGCACATGTCAATGCTGCAAGGGGGGCCATCCTCAAGAGCATACAAATGTCTGAGACCCGGCTTCTCCTTCCAAGAGATTCAGACGCAAAGTACCTCGGATGCTTCACAGTGAGGAAATTGCGGTTTCCCCAGATCAGTACTACTTGGGCCATGGTACGACCTAAGGATTGCCCTATTAATTTCCAGGGCGTGATGACATATGGGTAAGTAAGACGATGGAAGCGTATAACTCCACACAGAGCACTACGTGATTGAAATATATTCATCATACCCTGCTTCTCCAATCATGTCCATTATCTGATGTTTTCTCGCCGCGGGCACCGGATCTCCGAAAAGGTGGTGATGTGTGTCGTCTTACTGCTAAGGGCTGAGATCGGTTCCAACGTTCCACCCTAGGCCTAGCTATTTCAGAGGACATGGGCGCCAGTACCTCGACAGATCGGCTTGCAGACAGAGAGTAACAAGCACTCAGCAAACGCTCCGCAAACGCTCCGCAAAATGTCACATACAAACCAGGCAAGCTGAATGCAATCGTACGCAGACATTTTGTTAAATATGAATTCTTCTATTGCCTATTTGTTCATATGCGATTTGTTCTGATTGCAAAACCGGTTTACCATTCAGAGGAATCAAATATAAAATTACAATTTGCGGCAGGGGTTCATCCACTGGCAAGTTTGTATGTTCTATTTCTAGCGAATGATATGCTAATGGTATTATAGTTCGGCAATCTGGTAGGCACTGTACGCGGGGAGGAAGCCCGTTGATCCTGCAAAGCAATGGGACAATCTATGGACCCGGCAGACAGCATACCTGTAATATTTCGCGAAATCCCTATTCATACGAACCTCCATTTATCTTCATCATTTCAAAAGTCTATTTTTTTTAAAAAAAAAATCTAAGCCACCTGATCTCTCCTGGATTAACGAGCGAATTCACAGGCTTCGGGACCTCACCCCATTCTATATTATAATTACATCAATACACATATGATATGCCACCAAAAAAGAATATCAGGGTGGAATCAGATAGTTTGGGAGGGAGGCCTGGCCACCACTAGATAGAACGCGAGAGCAAGGTCTTAATGAACGGGATAAACATGGGATAGATGAAGAAAGCATAGTGTTAACTGAGCGTATAAAGGAAAATTTCCGAATAAACATAAAAAACAATTCTCCATGGAAGAATTTAAGATGAGGAAGATTCGAATAAACTACTCGGTTGAATCTCTACAGAGAAGCTAATCACCCAACCAACTAATAGTCTCAATTGCAATTTAATGAACATGTTCGATTCTAGTATGATTTTGGCACTGAGCCCTTCCCTCACCAGGTTGACAATTATATTCTCGCAAGCTTGTCTTTGATAAATCTATATAGGTGTCCGCAATTAAGAAATAATATTCCCCAAAAATCTACCCAATGGAAACACTACCACAGGAACCTCTGCACCAACCCTGGTTCCTGGGGCCACTCAAATCCTCTATACAGAAACATATATCCAGTGACCGCATTGATCACAATGTACCACGCAGTCTCGACGAGCAACGGAAGATAATATAGGAACCTAGCACAGCGCACGGCATAATATGACCCATTTAATGGTTCATTTGTTGGTATTGATGGGAGTCGGACGTGGAGACGCCACATCACCCACGGTATGAGGAAATAACGTGGTTCGACGAGTGGTGCGGTGATGAGGGAAAGAGAGCTGGCTATTAGCCAGATTAGGACGAAACTAAGACGAACTTGGGGGTTTCTCGCCGGTCCCTTTGCTTCCCTGTTTAGGGTTGATTTTGTTGTCTTCGCTGGTGGAGTTTCGGTCCTGTGGTGTAGCATGTTTGTTCCTGCTTTGGCCGTATATGTTGCTGATGGTGGCAGGGAGGGAGTGCAGAAAGTTGTGAGGACAGCCCATCCGCAAACGAAGTATATTGGCGTAGCCAGATACTTTATCAGCAGATGTCGAAGTAGAATGCGGAAGATATAAAAGACGTAATGCCGGTTATCGGCTAGGGTGAATGGGTGGACAAGAGTGTTTAGGTGGACGGTGAGCACCATTAGTGGGATAAATATTGCCGCGGTTTTTACGTTGGGAAAGAGTTCTATGGTGCGGCGTTGTAGAATAGTTGTCACGAAGGTAGTGAGGACGATCGGCCAGGAGAAGAATATGAAATAGGGCCATATGTAGAGCATTTGTGGGAGATGTAGGCCTGCTGTGTGGAATTCTTTGTGGCCTATTGGAGTAAAAATCAGTGTGAGATGGAAAGTTTCATGGGTCGTATGTTAAACTTGTAGGCCTACCTAAAACTACGCTTCCGTTCCATAGAACAAATAGCCCAAATGTGCCGAGGAAAACAAGGTAGGGAAGCAGCGCCGGGATCATTTGGATAATATGTGCTACCGTTGAAACCCCTAACGAGACTAAGGTCTTCAGATAATCTACCAGAAATGAAATCTTAGTATTAAGAATCAGATTTATCTTCATTGGACTTGGAGATTACCTTCAAGTGAGGCCTCGTTGACTGACGGATCATAGAGTTGGTGCAGCTCCCAACTACCCCGAACAATTCTTACAACATCAGTTGACTGGCAGTCCGACGTCATACTATGCAACGTCGAAACGGCCTGCAGTCCACCCAAGAAAACGGCTACCCAAAATATGTTGGTTTGTCGGAACATGAGAGCGAGAAGGCCCAATATCAAGAAGCGTGCGTCTCTCCACGACAGGATATTAAACTTCTCGCTGGGGCTGAGTCGAGCATCGTGTCTGCGAGTTCGACCGAGATCACAAATATAGGCTTCTACCACAATTAGAAGTGCTGCGAGGTCCGTGTAGTAGAGTCCGGAAAAGAAGAAGAGGGGAGGGAAAAGACAGATATTTAACACTGTGAGATTCCTCTCCCAGCGATCTCGGCAATTCACCGCAGCTGAATCGCCTGTATTCTGAGAATCTGAAAATGTCTCATTCCGTATACGTTTAATGAGTGTCCGTAGCCTTAATTGAAGGATGTTGAACAAAACGATGCTATTTCCTAGGCGGAAAAATGAAGCACCAGGATGCGCTGGGCGCAATCGTACAACAAACAAGATGGCCCCGATTATGTATGAACATAGATATACCCCAGGTGGAGTAGTAATTTTAGGGTCCCATTGCCGCCAACGATGCTTCCAATATGCTTGCGCTTGTCTGACATGGAACACCTCGTCCAAGTAAGGGTCAGGTAGCTCCGAATCGATTTTGCGCTGCCAGATTATGAGCAGGATGGCTGCGAATAACATTGTGGGTAATGCTGGCAGGGCTCGCCGGGCTCGCCGTTTATACTGAGCCATACCAGCGACTGATGTCAGGTTTGGCCCCATTTTTCGCCTGTATAAATACTTGAACGCATCTGTTCCAACACTTCAGGCGGCTTCCCGATATCAGATCGCACATGACATTGCTAACTAGCTGCAGCGATCACGGAATGAGATAGATAAGATAAAAATCGATTTAATGGAACAACTTATCAACATAATGTAACAGTGAACGGCTCCATCTTGTTTCCCTCTCTATTTTCCATGGCTGTTTGGAAGCAGGAGAAGGTGCAACATGCATTAGGACAATATAATCACCTGACCGAGGAATGATGACTAAATCTGCCTCTCCTCCCGTATATTTAGACACGAGGATGGATGGCGGGGAACAAAGCACGCGCCTGCAAACAATCAGGGTCGAATATTTTCAAAGGGCCCCTCTATGGCGTTCCCTCTGCCCCGGGGCATTACGCCTCCGGAAATTGCGTTCCTGTGTGAGATGGAAATGGTCACCGTCATTCCGCGGCAGCGGCTAGAAGGGCTTGAATTGCTTGGAGTGAGTGTTGACCCTATCTACAAAAGAAAGCCCATAGGTAAAACCTACAATCCGCCCTGTAAGGCTCTAAAATATGGAATTTGAAAAGACCAATTCTCCCCAGTCAGCCAATATCGGCTTTTGATAATTAAAATATTTCTCAATGGCTTCTAACGGGTTCATAAGCTAACCTTTATCAACATATCAAAGGGCACAGTACCCCCCCTTCTGCCACCACGACGAACAAATCTCCCACTCTGGTTAGCTCTCCTCCTTAAACGACAACGCCGCGCAAATATTCTCCCTCCCCCATGGCTAAACCCCGAAGCACTCACTCTCATTCTCGAAGTAGAGACTGACCGCGACTCCCTTGGAGACGCGTTCTCTCCACCCCCACCGCTGATTTCGGACAACCTCAATGGCAGAGATAATGGCGCGGGAAATCGAAATAATGGCCCACCAGCACCCGGCTATACATTAGACGGGCAACTTTATTACCCGACGCCACCGTTTATACTGCAGAATACCGCGGAAGATAGCATGACAGCCCCTTCTCTACCATATCACTGGTTGGAGCTTTCGACAATGCTGTTAGACGTTGCGAGCGATGACCTGGTTGACGCGGACCAAATCCGCCGGCTAATAAAAGATTTGAGAGAAGTACGGCTAGCGAAAATGAGGATTCAAGTCAAAGGGCTAGATGCCACTGCTGTCGGAGGTGGGGATGGGTTGCCGCTAACTGGAGTGGGAGCAATGGAAATTGGGGAGAGCAGAGGGTTTATGTCCGGTGTAGCGGAGACGTTTAGGTATGTGTCTATTCCATGCACTTGGGGAAAAGGGTTAGACCTATATTTTTGTTTTCTAAACGCCCCTGCGAGCTCTAATACTAAATTCTGCATGTGTGCTATTATTCCTAGGCAAATCGGAGCGTCGAAAGAAGAAGCTTCAAAAGAACGGGATGCCGAGGAAGCTGCAAATACACAGTATGATGAAACGAATGATGATTACGATGACATGGAATTATAGACCGATGCGCCTCGGACCCAACAGCTCTCATCTTGTGGTTGACGTAACTATGCGAAGAGCCAAAAAGGGAATAGATAATTTTGAATCTTCTATGCAGGGCGAAATAATCGCGGCTATACAAAGTAATTAAGGAAACAGAAGACACGCGCTGTAATACGGCGGACGTTTTGCTGCACCAGAGGAAAACGGAACGAGAAAATATTATCCATGGGTAGTTGTGGCAGATGATTATGTCACCTCCCCCCTTCCCCGATGTCAACCACCCATAACCCACCATAACTTTTTGTTTTTGGCAGACAATCTATCGAGAAATATCAGACTAGAAGAATTGCTTCCACAGCCTGGGATGGGGGGTTCGATTCGACTAGGTCCGGTTCCAGTAGAGTTGGGTTTGACAGATTCCTAAGTATTATTTCTCTGCTGCTCTATCTTTCTCCATTAATCTTCTCCTCGCAGCAAGAATCATCTCATCTCTTCTCTTCTGTAAATGGCGCTGCCTCTCAGCTCGGTTTTGTGACCATGCGCTTTCTTGGTGTATTATCGTCCCAGAACTGGTGCTTGTCACTGTCTGCGGTAATTCCGACTGGATTCTATCGGCAAGATTATATCGTGATATAAGGTCTTGTGCCTGTTGTTTAGATGCGGGTTGAGCGGCTGAGTTGGCTTGAGTTTCAGTGGTCAAGGGAGTCGGTAATCGGGGTTGGAAGGACGGCGGAGGCTAGGGATGATAAGAGAAAATCAACATATCAGCCACATTATTCTTTGCCATAGCTTCCCACTTTCAGTCTCAATAGACGCCATCCAGGTCCAATATATGGTTATTAAAGGAACTACGACTATCAAAATCCCACGGAAGTAAAAGATGTCGTGATTACGCCGAGGAAGACAACAAGGTTTTCCTACTCACCGTATCTAATCCTCGGCCAGACAAAACCCTCTCGGTCGTTGCAGCCATGCTACCTCCATTCCGTTGTAAATCCCACATGAGGTCTCTCCGGTCTAGTTGAGGGAACATCTGCGAGAGTTGCTCCACATGGGCGGGATCGACCCGCCTTCCGCCACCGTGACGCAGTGCATCATCATTCGACGATATAGCACCATTCCTCCCCAAGAACCACCGGATTACGAAGAAGGAGAAAACAGCTAGTGTGATGAGAGAGGGGATATTAAGAGATGGTTCTGCGTCGGCCATGTATGGGGGGAGATTTCGTCGTGGGGATGGGACAGGGCGTTCGGCAGTTGTTTAAAGTCCGCCTGGTATGTGGTTCGTCGTCAAGAAACAGTACTGTTGGTTGTGCTATCGCTGTAAGAGTTGGAAATTGGGCTGTAGGTTAAAACAAATGGCAATACCGAGAGGGGTTCCGGGAGACAGAGGACGATGATTGTAGTATTTGCTCTTATCTGAGAGGATGTCATCAAACAGGGCGGCAATAATATCGTGTTATTGGTTTTATTAACGCGCGGTTAAATCATGTGTGATGTAGACTACTGCAGCTGATGGGCTTCCTATTACAGACTAGCGCCCAGCACCTGGGACACTCCCATTCCAAGGACCGTTAATGGGCTAACAACAACTTGAAACACTCGGAAAGAGAGCGAGCTATGGCTCCCCCAAGGCTTAATATTTGAATTTTCGAGCTTGCTCATGACTGTCGAGGGACAAGCTGTAAGTCAAAGCGAAGATAAGCAATATTAAAGAATATCCCCTCTTTTGTCCGCTCCAAGTCAAAATCGTAATTGATATGAGAAACAAAGCGAGCTAACGTGAGAAAAACTTAACAGATGCATACCAACTCACTCAGCCTCACACATCATGTGCTCATAATGATGTATGGTACTCCGTGCAGTGTCGATCAACCGACGGGCGTACACTTGAACGGGCTTCAATACAGCTCGGATAGGGTTCAAATTTTAGGCCAGAAATGCCTGATTGAACCTCTGTCGCGACTCTCATCCCTAGTTAATCATGGTTGAAAATTTCTTGGCAAAATTTGAACACCTGATATTTTGATCCCTGTTCAACACCACCTTACTAGGATGAAATATTTATGTCTGAATTATGCTTGTATTTCAGTCACTCCGCAAAAGCTCGGAGGCTTATCAGCCTATGACATTATGCTTGTCAGTGTCTGTTACAAGCCTATGCATGATGGAAGGCCCTCAAAAAGTCAAAAACGGAAGGGTTTGACAAAGCCCCTCCTTGGCTGAGATGACGGCGTTATTCGCAGGTATCCTGAAACGGAAGCTGAACATGAGCTGAACATGAGCTGAACATCAAGCCGTTTTTCCAAGGCAATAGAGTTTACGGAGTTTACGGTATATAAAAGAGAGGATGCTACAGTAATCGAGTCTTCAATGAATTTATTATTTTTCATCCTACCGCCCTAACGGTAATATCACACCCAATAACCCCGCATTCAAAAATGACAGAAAGCGCTTCCTCCGTCAAGAATGAAGTGTATATTTTTCCTCAGGGGGAGGGGGAAGCCAGAAGGTTGATTTCTTCCTATTCTTATTGAGTGTATAACATTTCCCAGCTAAACAAATACATCTCAGGTTGACAAGCCAGCATCCCATAATTGTTCGATTTGCTGGGGGATTAATTCAACCCACCATCCCCAAAGAAAATCTTAAACGAGTTGCCGATATCGCAACCGGAACAGGGTAAATTACTACCTTGGTTTGTCGATTAGAGGCCATGATTTGGTCCAGCACTGAAAGGCTGACAATGTACCCGCCGTCACAGGGCCTGGTTGATTGATACCGCAAAGGAATTAAATAACCCAACGAATACATATCATGGGTTTGACATATCGGTGACATCGTTCCCCTCAGAAATCCCAAGTGACATAGGAAAGATTAGCTTCCTGGAACACAATGCACTAGAACGCTTTCCGGTTGAGTTTCACGGTCAATTTGACTTGATAAACATCCGTATGGTTGTACAGGCATTCAAAGCTGCTGAAGTACCAAAGTTGATATCAAACTTGATGGAAATTCTCCGTATGCTGTGTTCACCCCCACATGAGCTCTTCATGAGTCTCTTGTGTGTGCTAATTCTGTTCAGGGCCTGGTGGTTTCCTTCAATGGGGAGATCTGCTATGGAAGGACACCGAATCCGTTCCCCCCAATGATGGCCTTGAAGCGGTCATGAAGCTCGGTCGTAAGCACATGAAGTTTCATGGTGTCACCGAAAAGTATGCATAAACTTTGAAGCCCCCATCAGCCCTCCTTTACCCGATCGACAGAATAAGATCAACAAAATGCTTACTTGAGTATAAAACACACAGCCTTCCTGCCCTTGTCGAATCGACCATGAAAGAATTAGGGATGCAAGATGTAGTCTTGACAAGAAAATCGGCGGATGATGCGGTGCCGCCTCTAAGTGTAATAGATGTGGAGAGTGCATGCGTGCCAGCACTTCTATCGGGGCTGCCGAAATTTTTGGAGACGCACTTGATCTCAGAGAACGAGCCTATTGACAGTGCCGTGATCGAATCAAAAAGAGTTGAGCTATCTAACCGTTTTAACGAGGCATTTGCCAATGGTTATACTCTGATTTGGTTCTTCTGTGTGGTTGTGGGGAGGAAACCCCTGGAATAAATGCTTGTGTATGCAAAGGTTAGGTCGCAGAGAGTTATGAGATCAGCGTAAATTACATGAGAATTCTTTTCGGCGCTCTATGCATTTTGTACAAAAAAAGAAGTAGAGTTGCCGCTATGTTGCTTCTATCCATATAACACTCCACTCGGGTAAAACAAGGAAGAATGGAAAACAGCCGGAGCCAACGTCCGTAATCTAACTAGAAAGACAAAATGCGATTTATATCATTCACAATCATCTCGCTGTTTCCCTAAATTGCTTAAAAATAAAAAGTAACAGACACTAATAATCCTCATCCACAAAATGGCTCTCGCCTCTGTTCCCAAAACGCCGGAATCGATGGATACGCCGGTAATAACAAATCCAAAAAGAGCATAAACCACAGACAAAAGAAAATCATCACTTCAAACCATATCAGAATAAATACCGAGTATATGTCAAGGGAAAACATGGGGTTAAAAAAAGAAAGAAAGAGGCATCACAACATGCCCAATGCCACAGCACATTGGAGGCCGTCTCACTTCAAATCAGCCGGTGTCAGCGCTTGAACAACGCTGGTACCCTCACTAAACCTAGTCCTAAAAATACGATTTGCATTCTGGAACATGCCATCCTTCAAGCTGACCACGATAAACTGCGACCCCTTAAATCGTGTCTTGATCAACCGACCGATATTCTGCGTGTGCGACAAGTCCAATGCAGCGTCGACTTCGTCGAGGATGTACATGGGTGCAGGCTTGAATTGGAGAAGAGCCATTATAAGCGAGAGAGCGATAAGAGATCTACGAGAACATAATGATTCTTCTGGTTAGTTGGCTCGTCTCGTGTAGAAAAATAAATGTGAAATCAAGTGAGAAAAACACATACCTTTGCCCACCGCTCAATTCTGTCAAACTTTGTTTCCACACTTTACCCAGACTAACCTTTACCTCCAGGCCATCACTAATCTCCTTACCCTCAGGGGGATCAAGTTTAGCGAAGCTGCCCGGAAGCAGCTCTGCAAATATCTGGCCAAAGTCACCGTTAACCTTGGACCAAGTTTTCTGCAATGCTTCCTTCTTATACTCGTCAAGGCTGATGATAGTTTCCTCGATCTTCTTCTTGTCCCGAATGACAGTCTTCATCATATTTTTCAACGCCACTTCTTTCTTCTCAACGCTGTCAATCATATTCATGACCTTGGGATTGATCTTCTTTTTCATCCCTTGGAATCGCTCCGTCAGGTTACGTAGGGAGGCTTTGCATTCGGCAATATTTTTGCCCTTGAAATCGTACGGCGTGCCTGGCCGTCCAAAGCTATCTTTTTCATCCAAGATCCACTCATGTTCCTTCTCCATGCTGGCTACCAGCTGTGCGGCATTTTGCTGATCCTTTTGGAACTTCTCAATTTGGTGGCCTAGCTTTTGCAATTCAAGGCCCTCTTCTGTAATTCGTGCTGCTTTGGATCGAGATGCCTCTTCCAAAGCTCGAAGCTCATCGTCAAATCCAGTTAGTTTGGCCTGTTCGTCCTCGAGCTGGGCTTGAGCAAGATCATGTGCTTTCTGTGCGCGGTGTTAGTGAGCAAGTTTCGCTCATAGTAATGTATTACAAATGTTAAGGATCTCAGAACTAACCTTGCATTTTGCTTGTTCCCGTTTCAAAGCCTCAACTTCCTCCTTTTGAGCATTCAAAGTTTGGTCGACCTCGGCACGCTGTTCTTCCGCCGCAGTTAAGTCACTTCCAGCCTGCTCAGAATCAAGCCGTGAGGCCTGGAGCTCTTTCTGCAACGTCTTAACAGAGATCGAATTCTTGCTGAGCCCTTTTTTGAGCGAATCCAGCGACGATTGCAATTCCGCCAGCTTGCTATCTTTATTGCTGCTAAATTCTCTCATATCCTTTTCAATACGCTTAATGTCTCTGCTGGCTTCGGTGTGTCGTTTCTTGGCATCTTCAATGTCCTTCTTAAGCTGCTCGATATTTGCTTTCATCTCTTCAACAGCATGGATAATCTGCCATTTGTTAGCAACTTAACGTACGTTCTCCTTCAAGGTAACACTTACAGAAGAAGACGAATTCCCATTTATTTGCTCTTCGGCTAACTTAATCTCATGCACTTTAAGATCGAACTCTTGCTTAGTAGCTCTAGCAAGGTCCATCTTCTTCTTCTCCTTCGCCATGGCTTCCTGTAGATCTCGGAGAGCTCGCTCATTTTGTGCCAGCTGCCCCATAAGTTCATTCAGTTGTTGCAAGATTATGAGGACGCCGCTTGAGTTTGGCGAGCTTCCTCCCGACAAGGTTCCCGAAGGATCATACACGTCTCCTTCGAGAGTTACGCTCTTCATACGCACGGAAGGGTCGAATGTAACTCGCTTTGCGGTGTCAGCATCCTGGCAAACCAGCGTTGTTCCAAAGACATATTGCATCGCAGAAGCGACCTCATCGTCGAATCCTATCAAAGACAAAGCAAGATCTACTTTCCCCGGTGCCAGATTCTTCGCAGCTGCAATCTTCTCAGCCGAGGCCCTAAAAGATGAAATCTTGTTCAAGGGGATGATCGTGACACGTTTTCGAAGTTTACCATTTTGCAACAGGGAAGTACCAGTTTCCGCCGTGTCGACAACAACATTGTAAAGACGTCCACCGGCACAGATTTCGAGCGCAGTTCCGGCCTGGGTCTTATCCTTATCCAGAGTGAAAAGCTGGGCGACCAACCCTTTAACTTTCGACCTATCAAAATTCGGATAAGGATCAGAATAGTTAAAATCGATATTTGCAACCTTTCGCTTCATAGAATCTGCCTGGCTTCGCAGCTCTCTGATACTCTTTTGCAATCTGGATTCTTCCTGGTACATCTCTTCTTCTCTACCCGGCTCAAATCCTTGTTTGGCGAGTTCTGACTCGAGCTTCTTGGCCTGTTTTCGAAGTTCCTCAAGGTCCCTTAGGAGATTGGAATTCTGCTCTTTGGCCTTCCTCGCTCTGGGCTCTTCCTCTTTGATCCTTTTTTCGAGATGGGATATCTTGAGTTTCGCCTGTTCTTGCTCTGTGGCCGTGGAACTAAGTCGGTTTCGCGCGTCTTGAAGCTGGCCCTGGTAGCCGTTTTCCTGGCCTTCCTTGGACGCAACGCCTGTTTGCAGTGTTTGAAGAAGCTCTTCTTTCTGTTCAACTTCAGCCGTCTGTCTGTCCAGCCCAGCTTTTGCATCATCATACTTGGCTTGTAATTCATCATAAATTTTCCGTTTCCCTTTCAGTAGAGCTTGCAATTCAGTCACTGTCTTTTCCATCGTTTCTCTCTTTTCTGATTCATCCGCCATGCTCGAGGTCTTCAAGTCTAACAGAGTGGCCAGTCGCACCATTTCATGGGAGTGAGTTTTAACTTGGTCTTCCAACGCTTGGAATTTGCCCCCTTTTCTAAGCTCCTTCTCTCGAAGCGCTTTTACCCTCTTCACATCTTCCTCCAGATGAGATATTTCACCCTTGAGCCGCGCAATGCTATTCTCTAGCTCGGTAACTTTTCGCTTTTTGTTGTCAAATTCCTCTCCAGCCAGGCGTAACCGCTCCCCATTCTTCAAATAGTCATGGGCAACAACAAGCCTAGTCAGACGCTCGAGGTCACTTTGAGTTTGCTGGAAATCCAAGAAAGCTCTCTTCTCCCCTCTTAATTTCTCAAGTTTCGGCTCAATTTCCTCTTTCAGCAGTCCCTCGATTTCCCGCACCTTTGTCTCCTTCTTTGCCATCGTCTTTCCAGCCTTTTCCTTTCTATCCTCAAACATACGTGTTCCAGCTGCCTCTTCAATCATCGACAAAATCTCCACCGGCTTCATATTTAACACCTTCGTAATTCGCCCTTGCATAATCAAGAAATTCGGATTATTGATATTCAGCTGCACACTTTGGAAAAGGTTCTGCACAGTCTGCTGTTGCGCGCGGTGTCCATTAATCAGGTATTTGCTGGTGCCGCCCAATACAATCTGCCTCGTCACCGATATGCTCGCATATTCCTCGAATCCAATTGGTGATTTCGACTTGTCGCGATTATCAAATACTATGGTCACGCTGGCTTTCGTGACTCCTGCTTGGCCGCGCTTGTAGATCAGGTCTTGCAAATTCTGGGCGCGTACAGTGCTCATATTTGTGATTCCGAGAACAAAGCAGATACTGTCGAGGATGTTGGATTTGCCAGAGCCGTTGAGGCCGGTGATCGAGTTGAAGGATTCGTCCCTAATTGATAAACCGAATTCAGTACCCTCCCCTCTCTAAGCGCAGCATACAACCTCAGAACCCACCATCCTGATATCACAGTGCGCACAGCATAAGATTTAAACCCCTACACGTAAGGCAACATCAGCATATCATGCCAAAACGAAGTGATGTAGGTCCTTAAAATATCACTCTCCCACTTATCGCATGTACTCACGTCAATGATAACCTCCACGATCCGCATGGCTGCTGTTTTGTATTTCTCCTCGCGGTTCTGCCCGCGGCGCACAATTATTGGCCCGAATTAGGTTTTCTCAAAACTGGACTTCGTGATTCTTTCGATTTGTTCCAAGCGCAGATGAGTTGTATGGAGCTTGATATGCGTGTAAAATCGCGGAGATAGGGGATGCAAAGTTCGGCCAAAAAGGCGCGGTGATTCGAATGAGCAGGCTGCTGCTTGTTTTTGATGGTGTTCTTCGCCCTTTTGCGCTGAGATGGTGTCTTCCGGATTTGTTGCGGGATGTTTTGTTATCCTTCCGAATCGGGCTCGGTTGCGGAGGAAAATTCAGGCTTGGCATGTTGTCATTTTGCTCCTTTAGGAATAGCGGTGGATGGCCTTGCTTAGTCATTGTTTGCGGGGGGTTTAAGTTACAGATGTTCCTTCAAGCAATGCCTCCCCGATTATCAACGAGATAAGTAACGAGGCCTGATTTTTAGATGCCCACAATCTCCTTACTTAGTGCCTGATTGTTCAGAGCCGATATGCCTGTATTGCCAAATCATCATGTGTCAAGGACACTTCGTTTAGAAGCAATCAACCCACCGCAGAGCGTCGGTTGAGAGCCTGAGAGAGCATATTACATTTCAAACGATTATCCTTCAAACGCTGCAAAGAACATTGTTGAAAAAAACACAGCAATGGGTTTATCATTTACGCTAAGGAAATGAACTGTAAATTAGATAAACGAGAGAGAGAGAAAAGAAGGGGTAGAAAAGAGAGAGAGAGAGAGAGAGAAAGAGAAAGTAACCAAACAACTAACAAAATGAGAAACGTAGTATCCTCAATGAACCCCTCACCCCCCAAATTGATCCTTTTTTTCAAACCAATATATTCTACCTACTTGCATCTGTCATCAGCTTGAGAAAAAGACTATTTACTGCCAATAACTCTCCTTCACTCCCCTTCACTCCTCTCCGACAAGGTTCGTACCCTCCCTCAAACCCTCAACGACCAATTCGTGTCCCTCGGCTCGTTTGTAAATATCCTTCACGTCATCTGTAATATTTTCCCAATTAGCTCAGGAAGGGCTTTCTGCAAAATCTGATACATATATGTGCAAATAGAAAATTTGCTTACCAGTTGTTGTTTCGAAATGGCTGGTGGCATCGTAACTCTTCGAAATATAGATGTGGTCCTTGCTGCCGTCCTCCAATGGCTCATACAATGGGATCGGCGGGCCCATGAATTTCTCTTCGATAGCCCCGAGGCGCTCAAAACCTGGCTCCAGCTCGATATGGTGGTTCGCTTCGTTTTCGGCAATGGTGGAGACGATAGCGATGTAGTAACCCTTCGGGCAGACGTTGTGTGCGGAAGAGACCATCGCGATATATACATCTGGTTTATCATATTCATTCTTAGCAGCTGGAACTGGAACATAGTTGCGCTACTCTTCAAACAATGGACGTGAATATGTTTTATGGGACTAAAGCTTACCATGCTTTCGGCCAACCTGAGATTGAGGAATAATCAATTGCAGGGAGTCGTTCGAATCCGTTTTATCAATTGGGTGGGTCAAGATACAAATGGCCTTGAGCAGGTAGCCAGTGACCTTGACTTTTCCAGGGAAGTAGGTGGGGTCACCAATGATCTTCTTGGTTTTTGTTGTGAAGGTTATGCCATCTCCCGGTTCTCCCCTTTCTTTCATAGTGGCCTTGATGCCTGACACCGTATCGCCATCGTAGAGAACCTCGTCGACGTTGGTATTGAGCATGTATGTGCCCCCATAGATTGCAGACAGCCTAGCAAAGCCCTGGGGAAGCTCACCGAGACCAAAGAGTGGGTAGATGTAGGGAGATTTGCCATAACGGGCCATAGAGTTGACATAAAGACGGATTCTGTCAATTGTCTCCTTCGCCTTGCCCGGTTCTGTAATGTAGTCGTCAGACTGGTAAAGCGCCATTGAGTGTCCAATAAAGTCCTTTGTGGGCGGCTCCAGGCCAAATTTGTCATAGACTTCTTTCATAGTGCATGTTGCCATATTTAACCCTGATACTCATATTAGTACGGATCGATTCGGGACAAAAGAGATTCGGCAGAATGTCTATCGAACCTTGGTGGGTACTTGGGTTACTTTCATCGAACTCTCCAACCCACTCGAGGAACTTCTTCGCCCGTCGCTTTTCGAACAGGCCCATCAGTGAAGATCGAAGCGCCTCGCCCGCATCAGACGGGACTTTGGCAACGGTGGCTTTGGGGCCGCTTCCCTGCTGCACGTAGCTTCCCGCAATCTGCCTGAATTCCAGGTATCTGGTAACATCAGTCGAGACCAGGATATTTGTCAGTTCCCCGTTCGACATGAGAAGCTTGGGCACCAAATCGACGTTCCAGTCGTTGACACGGCCATATTTTTTCCATGGTTCTTCACCCGGTTTCACATCGCGGAATTTTTTGAAGAGCTAGTTGTATCAAAAATAGTTAGCGATGGGGTCTCGGGACACAACGGGATCTCCCTAGGGAAAACAAACTGTTTCTATATTAACAGAGGCAGCCTCTCTATTGAAATCGTTAGTAAACTGGGATGTATCAGTGTTCCACAGGGATGCGGGGCTACGCCAACTCACCCTCCATAGTGGTCGTTGCGGTCAATATGAAGAACCTTCTGCCCCTTGACACTGAGTACGCTGCACGAGGGATTAGTTAAGAGCTTCTCATAAATATCGTATTTGGGGCGAGGTGGTCATGTATTTACCCCGAAAGAACACACTCCGTCAAACCTGGAAAGTCGGTCAGTTGCAGCCCAAATGTAGCGGTGGGGTAAATGCCATACCTGTACCCATTACCACCACATCATATTCAGGCAAGATGTCTTCCATAGTGAAAATCAAAGATACTTCAGGAAGGCAAGGGCAATTCTCACAGAAGAGGGTAATAAGGAGGTTGAATATGCGGTAGTTCAGTTGAGTGAGGGTGGTACTGTTGTGAGGAGAAACATTGAACAAGCTCTGGGTTTCTGGTTGAGGACCATGGTTTTACTCCACCACCGCTGGTCTGTTCCCCGCAAACACGCTATCATTGGATTCATGCCGACGCCCCCTCTGAGTTGGTCGGCAGAACTACTCATTGACATCAAGCAATAGTGCAATCAATATCAATAGTACGTGGATTAGGTTAAGCTATCCTGCCCTATTTACGAATTTGATAAGTAGAAATTACCTACAGGCAACCGCAAGTAGGTAAAATCGTCCGAAGTTGTCAGAGTGGCGTCGGTGCGTGCCCATGTTGAGAGCGCAATCACTGTGGCATTATTGGATATAAAAGAACAGTAAAGCCACGTTAAAAAACGAAAACCGTCAAGAGTATTATGAAACACAAATTTATTAGAACAGGTTGTTCAACCCAAACTCGGAAGGCAAAAATTAGTCTCCATTCTATTAAGCTACAAGAATGCGACCACAATACAGTACGTGGTAAAATGGATGGCACAAGAAGCCAACTTAGGAAGATGGAGGACTCTTCACCGAATCCGATGCTTCACCTTTCGGTTCCTCCACATCTAAGGCTGGTGGCTCATAAGCATAAGCCTCCGCTTCCATCACTTGTGCGTCAGCAGGAGAATATTCACCGCTTTCATAAAGTTGTCGCGCGTCCTCCCAGGCATACCATCGCTCGCGAAGAACTTGTTTGATCGATTGTTGCGTACCACGAACCTGTTATTCCCAATAATGAAGGAGTTAATCAATTTGTACGTACTTTAAAACAGGGAAAGAATAGGGCAGGCGAAGATTTTAGGCGTTTGCAAAATATCATCACAGTTGACATAAAGTGCAATTATCAGGAAAACGGTTTCAAACACATATCATTTCTATCGGGCTTAAGCGGTCCCAATAGAAGTCATATCGGCGAGTGAAAGAATGTTTCATCACAAAAATGAGGCCATAACATAGCGAAGGAATGGTCAAACAAATGCTGTTAACAGGAAATAAAGCACTTACTGTTTTGTCGCGATTGTTAGACTCATAGTCCCCATAGCCAGCTTGTAGCCGCTGTCTTTCATAGCGGGCTGTAGCTATTCGGTTGCGTTCTTTCACGCAGAGCCAGTAGAGCTTGTGAAGGTCATCCCATGACTTTTGCCTAAGCTCTTGAATCGACCAAGCGCGCCCTGGACGATAGTATTAGCAACGTCGCCTTGTCTTTCCATTGACTCAATCGTTCATCTCAAATAGCTGTGTGTACATACCATGAGCGTATTCCTCTTCTGGGGTTGGGATAGGTTTCCGATCAGGGCCAAAAAATCCCCAGAGGCCATGCTTCGGATTGCTAGGCCTTTTTTCCTGCTCTTTCGGTTTAACTGGACGTGGCAAAGTGTACTTCGACACTGAAAGGGGGTACCTCGGACCGGTTCTGTGAATAGCAGATACACCACGGTGTTTGCTGAGGTCCCGTTTCAACCCAGGAGCAGGAGTGGTGGAGAATTTCAAGCATTGGAAAGAAGCAAAGTGTAATGAAGGGAATTGGAGAGCAGGAGCAAGGAAAATGGGAGGTAATTCGACCAGCGGAGTACCTCCATATAGTCTCACAAGACGGGTGATAGTTCGAGAAGGCATCTTTCAGAGCTAATGGGAGGGAATTGATGTTTTTCGAAGGGCGAAAATTTTCTCGCAAAGGAGAACAGAACTAGGCTGTCACGTGATTTAGCGAGAACGACCTCTCCGGGCTGTGATGGGCATCCTGCGGCAACACTGCTAGTGGTACTCCGTAATCAGGGGACCTTTGTGGACAGTCTGTGTTTGCAGCTGTAGTTTTGAGGAGCTTGGAAAATCATTTGTACCACAGCCGCGAAAGCCTTTCCCAGAAAACTATATAACTTACGATACTTATTGGTACCTCCTTGTGCACAAAACGAATGACACCGTGACCGTAAATAAACGGACAGCTTTGAAAGAATCGATATTTATTCCATCTTTCAGACTTAATAATACTTCCCACCTGAACTGGACGGGGCACCGGAGCAACTATAGTATACTGCCCAGTAATACATTTTAATTCAAAAATTGGCTGTTCCCAATAGCACACCAGAAATTCCGCAGTCTCCAGCTTTGTTTCAGACATACCAATATTGACATCACATATACAGTTGTAATAGGCTGTCCAGTATTCTTCACACCAACATAATCTCAAAGAGCTGCCGCAAGGTTGTGTAGGTCTTTACAAAATGCGTCACGTCGAGCGGGCCCATGTAACGTATAGCCGCGCGCTTGGCGCTTGAGTTTCCACTTGCTCCCAGCGTTAATCCTGATGCATATGCTGCTGGATGGCCATGGTCCATTACGTTTGTCCTCCGCACGCCATCGCCATCTTGCTCATTGATACCACTGGCGCTATCGCGCAATATTCGTTTTACCTGAGAACACCCTCTTAAACGCTTCCGAAGCTTCTTTCCACTATGAATAGGCCAGGTTTGTTCTGTCGTCTCATCCCTCCCGCTCAGACCCTGGTACCGGGATAACTCCTGCTCCATGGCCTTCCACTTGAGAAAATGCCCTTATTCCTCTGCGGTGTATGTTTCTATGGGAACTTGTTGTCTCCTACTTGGAAGGATGGTAGCTCATTCAAGCAGCCACACCTTAAACTCCATGCCCCAGAAGGAGCGCTTCTCTCCGCAGTTCTACTCGTCGTTTTACCATTGCAACAATTTGTCTAGATGAGAGGATAGGAAAGAGATACTGATATTTTGGGTTGCAATGCAGGTCCTGGCCAACAGCAGTTGCGGGGGATGTCAGGCTTCCCCACCCAGCAACAGCCCCAAACACGAACCACAAATCCGTCATTAGCTTCTACGCGCCTCCCAAATGGTAAACTCGGTGCGGTTATTATTTGGTATCCGAAGTCCAGCTTTACATCTATATACTGACTGGGGATCTGATGTAGGGACGGGTGCCAACTGGGGATTCGGGTTGCCAATGGGGGGTGCACCCGGGTTACAAAGTAGCCAGCAAAGGACTGTGAATACCATGAACAGCTTTGCACAAGGCATAAGTGGATCTCAACCAGCAACACCATTAGACCTCTCGTAAGTTGCCATACCAACATGTCGTCATTTATTACATCTCCATCCCACATTGCTACGGCTGTGTATAATTTCGCAAAGTCATCAACTTTCCTCAGTCATCTGTCTACCCCACGAGGATGAAGCGCAGAGGAGCTCCCCATCGGGGCGGGAGAATCGCACGTTTACACCACCGCCAGCTGAAGCTAACCCCAGATATATCTTCTATCAGCGAATTCCCCTCCCTCTCTAGTGTTCCGCAACAATCTCAATCTTCAGCTTCTGGGCAAGCTACTTGGGCCAACGCTAGCCAGCGAGTAAATCAGCAAAGTGCCATCCAAAGACAGTCGCAAACACCTACGACCCAGCCGCCATCTCGAGTTTCGCAAACCCAACCGCAGTCACAATCACATGCTTCTCACGAAGACCTTTTTCCCTCCGCAGCACAATTCGCAGCACAGCTAGATGACTTCAGGAATGGAGGCCAAGGCATAAGTGGTCAGCTTTCAAGCACTCAACCTCAAACAGGAAATATTGACGAGTTCCCACCATTAGGGAGAAATGCGCCAGCGGACATTGGCCAGGAAAGACGAGCAAGCCTTCTTCAGTCCGGAGCCTTTGGTAACTACGGAGGCGGGATGGCCTTTCCTAACCTCAACCAGAGCCATTCTGGCCAGGCTCGTACCTTACCCGGAAATATGGTTAATGGACAGCAAGATAGCAGGATCATATCTCCAGGCGCAGGCGGGTCAGGTGGTCAGTTCCTACCTTATGTTGAGTTATTTTTTTGTTTCTGAGTATTCACCTCCTCTGCAGTCATCTCGGCATCTAGATCTCCTATGGGCCAGGTACAGAATGGCGGACTTTCCCAGGAGAAAGAGGTAAGCACCCCTTTCATTTTGCGAGTTGGCGCTCCATATTAACCGTTTGTCATAAGGATCTCGGATCTTCGTCTACACAGCGATCTATTCGGCCAGAGGCATACTCAGACCAACAAAGCCAAGCGGTCATACAACCGCCACCCCAAAGTCGTCAACCAAAATCCAGTAGCTTTGGGGCCGACGGTCAGGAACAATCACTACAAGGACAATCCTCTGAGCAAAGCCCACTCAGCCAGATGCCTGATCGCGATAGGTTCGGGCTTCAAGGGCTTCTGACTTTGATACACAACGAAAATCCTGACGTTGCTGCTCTAGCTGTCGGACAAGATTTGATGACTCTTGGCCTGGATCTAAATCATCCAGAGTAAGTTAAAGCCCTCTAATTTTTTACACCAAAAGAGATTTGAAGTGTCTTAACAATTCTACCTTCCTATCAGACCGCTTCATCCATCTTTTGCTTCTCCGTTTATTTCGTCAAATTCAGCGGTGCCACTCCAAGTGGATTACACCTTACCAGCTTGCTATAATGTTGCCAATGTCCAACCACTGCAAACCCGTATCCCTAGCTTTAGCGACGAAACGCTTTTCTATATATTCTATAGCATGCCCAGGGATATCATGCAGGAGCTTGTTGCAGAAGAACTCATGGGCCGGAAATGGAGATACCACAAAGTGGAGCGCGCATGGTTGACTAGAGATGACGCATACCCAAGTCCTGTTGAGGTTGAGCGAGGGCTCAGTGAGCGTGGCTTCTACCTCTGGTGGGATCCTTCGTCCTGGAAGAAAGTCAGGGTGAGTTTTTTTTTTTTTTTTTTTTTTTTTTTTAATTTTCGCTTAGTTGCTATACTGCATTTCAACATAATACTTGCTCCGGTTAAACATGAGACCCCTGCATTCCTACGGAAGACAATATGGCTGACATAAATCAAAATTATTCGGTATTGCCTCAAATCACAGCGCGAATTCATTCTCCGATACGCAGATTTGGACAACCATCTCGAAAGAAGAGGTTTCGTTCAAGGGGTTACTTTCCCTCAAAATGTTTGATGGGCAAGTTCTTCGAAACATTTCTTAACGAAATGGGCTTGCACATGGCAATAGTTTCAGCGACATTCGTCCTCAAATGTCAAGCACAGCTACCATTGATTGGCATGTCACGATTATAAGTAGCATAACAACAAAATGGGATAGATATAGAATGATAGGGAATCTATTATCTATTTTCATGACATCTTGCCAACATTTCCATTTTTTTTAATTCCAACTACCACGTTCTTTTTCCATCTTCTCGAGCTTGTTTGACCTTTTCTTCCATTTTCCCCTACCATTTTTAACCCCGTATCCAGCGCCGGGTTGTATGGTTTGTTTATTCATTCTCCTACTGCTACTCCTTTCTAACGTGAAGGAGCACTTTTGATAATGATGGCCTTGCTGCCATTTTTTTTTTCAACTGCTTATTTTAAGTAGCTTGATGAATGGAGTGAGAAATATGGGCATGTTAAAGAGTGATATGATATTTTATTTTGCCGTCTACATTAATTTTATATGCATTTGTTGTTCTGCATCAATACCAAGCGCGGGCAAATAGTATTCGTGTTTTGCGCCAGGTATGAGATGGGTATAGAGGCAGCCACCTTACTTTATCAGTTTTTTCCCTTTTCGTTATTCATTATTGACTGGAAAAATTTTGCTAACCATGCATGAGGTCCACAATTACTTGAAGCAAGGGCCACACCCTCATGCATACCAAAACGATTGACTTAAGATTATAAAGCTCCCCGCTTAACATGCCCTCGCCGTTAGACATCCTATTCCCGTCTCTCACTCCCCA
This sequence comes from Histoplasma capsulatum G186AR, assembly GCF_000150115.1. Taxonomy (NCBI): domain Eukaryota; kingdom Fungi; phylum Ascomycota; class Eurotiomycetes; order Onygenales; family Ajellomycetaceae; genus Histoplasma; species Histoplasma capsulatum. The sequence continues at coordinate 660,385 of NW_025544813.1, read as the reverse complement.
ACGGTCCTAAAAACAAAAGCCGAACAATCCACTCATAAGCTCCCCGCCTCCGGATCCGTATTAACCTTATCATGTTCCCCAATAACACAAACCTCCCCAGTATCCACCCTGCTAATCTCCGACCTAACCAACGCCAGCCGCTTCCCCGCATGCACCAGCTCATTCACAATCCTCACCTCCACCCCCATCGGCGCGGGCCGCACGAACTTCACATTTAGCGTTCGCGTGACGCCTCCCAGGGAGAAATGGCCCGGTTTGGAGAGCGCGATCAGCAGCCCGGTCGAGGTCACATCTATTAAGGTGGTGGCACAGCCGCCGTGGAGCGCGCCGACCTTGTTGCAGAAGGGTTCTGTGACGGTTAAGAGGAAGGAGGCGCGCGGGCACGGGCCGTGGGATACGGACTCGTAGCGGACGCGGTTGCGGAAGAGGTCGTGGTTGTAGCCCTGTGTGGTTTGGGGGAGGGGTACGGAGGGGGGTAATGGGGTTAGTTTTTGATGATTTTATTTTGTTGTCTTTATGTTGTTGCAGATATGTATATATATTGAGGTTTGATAGTACATGTACATTTGTATGGGGCTGTGGGGTAGAAACAGAAATATAAAGGTGTGACTGAGATAAGAGGCCTGGTTTGTCCTTTTTTTACAAAAAAAAAAAAAAAAAAAAAAAAAGAGAGAGAGATTTATATATATGTACCTTGTAGGTATCGTTTTGCTTCTCTCCCTGATGGAGCGCCTTCATGCGCTTGTGGAGCTCTTCAGACTCCATCCGCTACGCAAACACTGGGGAAAATATTGAAAGCAGGAAAAGCTTAGGGGGAAATATCCAGAGATAGATCCTAATAAGGAACACGGTCAGTCAAACTGACACTTGACTGAGAGGGAAATCAAAAACCAGAAAATGAGCGACACGAGATGAAATCGAAGGCATTTGTCTGAGTGGCATATGTATGTACAGTACACAGCACAAAACAAATGCATTGACCAAAAAAAAAAAGCAAAAGCGAAGAGCCTGTCCTGCTGCTCTTGCACAAGAAGGAGAAAGGAGGCGGGGGGGAACACGGCAAACTGCACGAGCTCGGGCTCGGGGGAGATTGCCGGCGAACGAAAGGAGAAGAACGGCAAAAAAAGAAAAGAAAAGGAAAGGAAAAAGAAAAGACGAACGCCAATACTCTGTACATCAGGCCATTTTCCTTGGATCCTCCGAGCATGGTGGCTTGAGAATCTCGGCGCGGAGAGGTGGAGAGAGAAACAACTTTTTGCGCAATGCAAATCGTGTGCAGATATAGGATGTAGCCGCCATCAGAGATGGTTGCTGATCGGAGCCCTGCATCGCTCGAGCGTCAAGCGACTGGCTAGTTCCCATTTCTGGATGAAAAATCCTCGCTTCTTATTGGGAGGCACAACGATTTGGAATTAGAGAAGCACTACCCGTCGGCGCTAATTGAGGAACGAACCGATGGATTGATTGCCCGGGCCCGAGGAGGCTTGAATCTGTGTTCTGGGGAACGTCGCACAGGCGGCACGCTGGAGACTCAGTTGCCCATCATGAAGCATTTGGCAAATTACGAAAGCTTGAAACCAGGCTGATGTGCGGTGCTGCCCGCTGTGATGTTGTTGGCTCTTTGTGTCAAAGGTGAATAATGGGATAATGGGACTTGATATGGAGCAGGGTGTGGATGCGACCAATGCTGCTTGTTCCTGTAATTGTTCAATATCAGTTCAAGTAAGTTGTCACGCGTCAGATACTAACTACGGCGAGGAAGAAGTATACATATCAGCGAAACCAGCATTATTGCCCAAGGAGAACTCCATTATGTTCAATGCTGCTCCTAGCCCAGCCGGAGCCACCTGCCGCAAAACCTCATCTTAGAAGAACTAACTATGAAGGCACGATCGGTTGTTGTTCTTGTTGTTAAGATTGATGGCAGCTTCCTGACTGTTTTGACATCAAAATCGCCCCGAGTATCCATCGTATGAAAGGTAACTGACTCCCTTCTCATCCCTTGAGCTTCTACTCAAGTGAATCCATCTAAAAAGCCTAACAGTTGAGCTCCTATCATCCATCCTCCAACATATAGTCCATACAAGTACAAAAACCCGGCGCAATTGCTCCTTTTATAACCTCCAAGGTCTTTGGGGATGACGTTACTCGCCCCTTACACGTCTCTGATGCGAATTGGTCAAGGGTTAACTTCGGTCCTCACATTTGATTTCAGGGGTTTCTGAATGCTAATTTCTAGTGCTAGGTTCAACTCCTATACGCAACAAATTTGCATCGACGATGCGATAATAGTTCATGAACAAAACGGTAGTTCAGAGAGCCCACATCATTGTCTACCAGGCGAATTCCCACCAGACAATGCTGATGCCGCTGAGAGAGACGACAACATCCTTTCAGTGGAAGAGGCTCCACAACCAGTTGATAACTCTTTGCAGCGATCTCCTCGCACAAGGACAGAAAAAGCTAAGGCTTCAAATGTAAACCAGACTGTCACTTATACCGCCCATGCGATCGACAATCTTGCAGATGTTGTCGACACCCTTAATATCTCCTCAAGTGCTACTATCAGTTACGCCAGTAGTCACAGCAATGGTTCCGCTAGTTTTGTAAAAGAAAACAGTATCAGCGAAAGTGATATCAATTTCATCGTCTCCGTCAAAGTGACCAACGAGCTCCCCATCAACCCAACGCAATTGGAGTTTCGGCCGCTGGATGGCTTGGAACCCGATCAATTCTCAGAGGTATATGGTGATTGTTTTATCGCCGGCTTCCTTGAGGGTGGTGCATTTTCAGCCATAGTTAGTATCAAAGTCCAGGACAAGAATAAGATCTCTAGGGTGAAAATGGCGGCAGAGATGCAACTTTCGGCTACGAAATACTTCCAGCCCTTGAGTGGAGCCATGGCTGATAGTGAGAACCAAGATATTTGGACTGACACTGAGCTCAGCGTTTCCGTAACCTGGTCAGGGGGTGGGAGCATCAAAAAGCCAAAGGTGGAAGACAAACTCCTTTTTTCCTTTCGCGAACCCATAGCTGACTTAAAATTATTCCAGGCGAGTTGGAACCTGCCAACTATCATCCAAGCTGCCAATGACTTTCCCGCCCAAGTTTCGAAGTATCCACAGAGGACTCAGGCCATCCTCATGAGCTACAACTCCGTTCGGTCATTCCATGAGTTTAATGCAAAAGCTACACGACCGTTTGTTGTTTTAGATTATCGTTTGTGTGGTAAATGTCACTTTTGACTTTCCTAACTACTGATAATTGACATAAAGCTTCCCAGAGCTATATACCGCCGACCTTCTCAGTGCGTTCATCGCTTATAAATCTCTATGGAAATTAATCTCAAAAAGTAAGATTCAATCAAAACTTCCTAAGAAATAAGGTCTAACTTTTTCCAGTCATAAAAAACCCTGATCTATACCAGGCAAAAGAAGTCACAGACAAGATCCCGAATCCCATTGACAGTGACCCCATTTCCCTAAATCAAGCCAAAATTGATTGTCGAAAAGGGATGACTATGATCCTCGACGAGGTACGTTTTCCGTCGTTTTCCTGAGCTGTGCTGCGTAAGCCTCCTTCTAATATCATAGACAAAAACGCTCGCGCGAAAACCCCATCTCGGTATGATCGATGAGCACGGTACTGTGAGGCAACTTCCCTGCGGTTATGCGTCGGAACTTTCTGCGCGGCTTCCCGTACGTAAATCCATCGCCGGGATCTCTTCACATGTGTTCAGTTTGCTAAATCTTCCCTTTCAATAGATATATATCGGAACATCTGGGAACAGTGACAACAATGGCCTCAGCTGTGCATCCTCTGTTCCCGATGAAATGAACATGATCAATAAATATGTCTCGCGCCCCTCCTTTCTTCCACAACTAGGAGAAAATCAAGGAGGCAATTTTCCACGAGTTACGAATACATTCTATTCCACAGCTTCAAGCACTTCGCCTGATGGTCAAGTCGGGTTGCCAATGTAAGTCCCCGACCGATAGAGCCTCAGAAGGTTGTCACCACTAACAAGATCCGCTTAGCCCCAATAATACTGTGGAAAGCTCAGATGCTGTCGAAAATACAACCACGAACGATACTTGGGTACAAATGAAGCCTAATAGATCTTGTATACCAGCTCCGCGGTTCATCGCTTCTGCAAACCTAAGCCTTCTTAGTATGGTTTGCCATGCCCTTCTCTTGAAATGCTGTTTCCGAAGGACCAAAAAAGTGAAATTCAGGACTCCAAGAGAGAGTTCGAACCAGGAGTATCCTATTCGACAGGATCAAGTGGCAGTCATGCCTGGTGCAACCACATCCCCCTAAAACTTTATAACCTTATCTTGACGTACGAAGTTGAAAGTTTTATATATACTAGTAGTACTTTTCAGGGGAAATTTCGAGCGAGAGCAGAAAGGGAACCATGGATTCAGACTGTGACAAAATTACATAAATTATATAAATTATACTATATTGGTTTAGTAGATTATGATCCAGAACGATCTCCGTAATTTTTCAATAGTTCAATGAAATTTCATGGAGAAATTTACTGGCAGTTGAGGGTATCAAAGTCACATGATTTCGCGATCCTTGAGCCGCGAACTTCAACCCAGAAACCTTTAAGCTCCGCAGCTCCTAACAATGACCAGCTAAGCTGACAGGCTTAGAAAGGTTCCGGATAACAGTGACTACATGACTTGACCGTTTCAATATACACCGGACACAGTTCTACTTGCCATTGCCAACCTCACTCGCTCTTTCCCCTTGTTTACACCGGAGACCAAAAGGCTGTAATTCTCCCAAACCGAAAGCCATATTGACATATCTCAACGAACCGTTGGCTTTTGCCATTGCCATTGCCGTTCACGATGCGATGCACATTCAAGTCGTGTTAACCTATATCCACTCCTCCTCGATAAAGTCATCGGATTCGAGGTGAATTGGGTGATCGACCAACTGCTTGCGCAATGGGTGACTTCGGGGATCCCGCACCCCCGCTGAAGCGGAGAAAAGTCGCAGGAACCGTTGGCAATGGTGCGGGAGACCGAAAAAAGGAGGTTCCAATGGGTGGACATACCGCAGATGATGTGACCAGAACTACGAGGGGGAAGAAATGCGGGAAGTCAGAGGTTGGGGGCGTGAGTGGGAATTTGAACGGGACGTTAAATGGACATGTAGATGTGGAGGACGGGGAGGAGGATGGAGGCAAAGAGTTGAAAGAGAATAATGCAAGCGTTCCGGAAGCTTCGTTGAAATCGTCTGGGCGGAGCTTGAGGCCTAGGGCTCGACTGAGAAGACCTGCAGAACAGTATGAAGTGATTGAACCTGTGAAGACGTCGAAGCGGCCTCTACGGACGGGGAAGGGTGAGAAACAAGCAAATGGGCGGGGACAAAGAGGAGATGAAAGTGCGGTGAGCTCTTCGAAACTGAAGCGGCATGGGAGAATGGCTAATGGGACTGATGTTCGAACGGGGATGAGTCCCAATGCCGAGGTGCATGTGGGGAAATCAACGGGGAAAAGAAACGGTACGCCCTCGGTAAACAATCGAGAAGCGAATGATGGGGATGTGTGGGAAGTCCCCAGTGATGATGGGGAGGTAGTAGCAGAGGAATTGCGAAATGGAGTTACAAATGGGTTGGGGTTAAATTCATCTGTCCAACAAAATGGGGTGGAAGATATGGACGAGGATGACCAGGATATGTCTGCCCTACAATTACAACAGGGGCTTGTGGACAATGACACTCACACGCTCGAGCCTGAGGAATTACCGCCATATGCTTACGAGTTCAAGACATTGTGTGAAGAAAACCAACTTGAGAGCCACGCCGGGTCTCTCACAACATTTATTCTCAAAAAGCTTACGGGCAAACAGCCCATCCCACTCCAGTGCCTTGAATCCCAATATCAAACGGTTCATCAACTCGTCGAGCAGACCGTTGTCACGGGAGAAGGCAACTCGCTACTTCTCCTTGGTTCGCGGGGCTGCGGAAAAACCGCTGTTGTGGAAGCCGTCATTTCATCTTTGGCAAAAGACCACAGAGATGACTTCCATGTCGTGCGTTTGAACGGATTTATTCATACCGATGACCGGGTTGCATTGAGGGAGATTTGGCGACAGCTGGGGCGCGAAATGAACACGGAAGATGAGACAAGCAAAACAATCAGCTATGCTGATACTATGACTTCATTGCTAGCTCTCCTCTCGCATCCGGAAGAGCTTTTCGGAGTCTCTGGGGATCCCGATGCCATCGCGACGGCAAAATCTGTCATCATTGTTTTGGACGAGTTCGACTTGTTTGCCTACCATCCGCGCCAGACTTTGTTGTATAATCTTTTTGATATTGCTCAGGCGAGAAAAGCTCCCGTGGCGGTCTTGGGATTGACAACCAAAGTCGACGTCACCGAAAATTTGGAAAAGAGAGTGAAAAGTAGATTTAGCCATCGATATGTATTTCTTCCCCGGCCGAGGACTTTTAATGAATTCTCGGATATATGCAAGGCAGGCATTACCTTAAATGAAGAGGAGCTTCCCGATACTGGTCTGGATGATTTGAAATCTGGCCAAGGTCAACTGCTACTTGAGGGATGGAATGAATATATCCAGGTATATTTTAACGCACACTCCTATTTCCATGGTCACTGATCACTGACATGAATGATACCCGAAAATAGCATCTCTGGGCTGATTCCGCCTTTCAAACTCATCTCCAAACAATCTACCACCAAACGAAGTCCCCCAAGGATTTTTTTGCCAGCGCCCTCCTTCCAGTCTCTACTCTCTACCATAGCCTCCAACAAACCTCCAACAAGCCACGGAATCTCGTAACCCCGACCCCCAAATCATTCTCTTCCCACCCCCTTTCCTGCCCGGACCCACCTTCTCTCCCCTTTCCCCCCTCCACCTCTTCGACAAGCAATACTTCCCTCCCCCTCTCCCTCCTTCTAGTTGCCACCCGTTTAACAGCCCTGCACGAACCTGGTCTCAATGCGACTCAAGCCCAAGCCGCAACCACCTTCACGCTGTCATTTCCTGCTGTTTATGCGGAGTATGTCCGACTGCTGACCTCGGCCAAGATATCCGCGTCCGCGTCCGGCGCAGCAGCCACCCCCGGGCGTGTATGGGGCAAGGATGTGGCTAGAGAGGCGTGGGAGCGCTTGGTGGGCTGGGGGCTTGTGGTTCCTGTTGGTGGAGGGAGTGGGATGGGCGATGGGAGGATGTTTAGGATCGAGATTAGCTTTGAAGAAGTGCTTGATGGTGTTGGGGATAGTGGTGTTGGGGCACTGGGGAGGTGGTGGAGAGAGGCGTAGGGGTTGTTAAAATTTTTGGCGGTTCTAGAAATATATACATATAGTTATACATATTTCTAGACTTAATTTTATGATGAAGAAAGAAACGTAGCAGAAACCGTTACGAATGTTATCTTCGATGAATCAACCTGACGTATTTTCCCTTCCTTTTTTTTGGGAAATAAAACTTTGATATTCCATACCTATCTCCTAATCCGAGTTCCATTCTTCCCTCATATTCTACTTAGTTATATAAATATCAGCTGACTCAACGCTTGGAAATTGAGAATCCTATGCATGTCCTTTCCCGCCTTGCTACTCTGTAAAAGGATCTTATGATAATAGAAATAGCGATATCAATTACAGATTACTCCATGGGGCGTCCAAGAACTCTCACTCATACATAATACAGCACCTGTTCGGGGGGGGGGGGGGGGGGGGGGGGGGGCCGGGGAAAAAAATGATTCCCAAAAAAACACCCCGAAAAAAAAAACCCCTTTTTTTTTTCAAACCCCTCCCAACTAACCCCCCCCGGCCTTTTTAATCCAGACTTT
>NW_025544813.1:519081-652449 GCF_000150115.1 Histoplasma capsulatum G186AR | reverse complement strand
TGCCAGGTATTGTGAATGCATGGGATGCGGCGTTGCCACGTGGGTTGATTTATATATACACCGAGGTAAAAATACATCCGCCCTTTGCTTTTTGTGCCTTTTTGCAACGCAGGAGCGTGTCGGATAGTTAGTGTCGAGAAAATGCCCCGAAAAGGCCGCTAATCAACCATCCATAGATTATTGTTGGGCTGGATCCTGGGGGACCCTGCATTTTCGGCATTACTGAGAGAAAGGGGCTCACTGACCTCTCCTCTTCCTTCCAGCGCAGGAAATATCGATAAGTACTAGTATCATCATCGACCACCATCATTATTGTGATGGGTCATATAGGATTGCCGCCTTCTTTCCAATTGGGCGTATACCGTGCACAGGTAATGGATTTATACTCTTCCTCCTGCCAATGATAGTTTTGTCGGCAGCGCATTTTTACAAATTCCAAGAATCATGAGCCCAGCCCTCTCCCGCAAAATAAGGAAAACCGCGGAGGGTCTCTCCTCCGGATGTCCGGAGCCACATCCATGCGTGAAGGCCATCCATCGTGGGAACGGCTTAAGGCTGGCTGGTTGTGTAGTTCTCCAAACCTTGATGGGGAGGTTTCGACTCCACAGTGGTTGTGCTCGTCCACCAGAGACCTCTGAGAGGGTTCTGCTTTCAAGCGAAAGTCATTTTCTCGAGAGTTTGGAACTGTTCGGCACACGGGGGGATATGCAGTTCTGAATTGGTGGAGAAGAAGCTCATAGCAAGTAATCGACGGTCTTGCGGCCGCCCTTGAAAGGGACAAATAACCTTGAACTCAGGGCCCAAGGAGAGAAGAAAAAGAAACAACTAAACCTGATGTTTAGAGCGTGTGGCAGGGCACGACCTTATTTTCTTCCTTTTTTTGACTAGCTTCCAGTGAGATGCCAAAAAAGGGAAACCCAGGCCAGTTCAGGTTGCAAAAGAGCAAACAGAAAACGGGGGCGAAACGGCGGTCAGATCTCAGGATCCAGAAGGTTTGTTTTGTTTTTTTGTTTTTTCTCTGCGAATGGCAACACTTAACCAAGGCAAAATATCGAACCCTACTCGTGTTGCATGCAGAAGAAGGTTGAGTTTGCTTTTTTTTTTTCTTTTTTCTTTTTTTTCCCTTGCTCCTGTTTCCAATCAGACCGTGCCCAAAGAAGAAACACAGAAAGCCAAAGCAAACATCGAACGGGGTTCTCCGTGCATGTATGTCCTGTGCAACGTGGCTTTCATGCTTTCCACGTGGCGGTAGGTTGTATTGGCTGGGATTGCAATAATCATCATAATCGCTGTTCTTGTTGCCAAATCCAGCATTCCAGGCCATGGGATAGATAACCAGAACGGCACGGGCTGTGGACAGCGGAAGGGTCTTGGAAGTGGCTTGGTTGAAAGGCAATGAAGGTCGATATTGTCCAATGGCTCCCCGGTTCCCTCTTTGGCAGTATGTCTCGTCCACAAACTTCACAAATGGCCGCCTATCCAAGCCAAACCAGTCGCAATCTGAGTGTGCTGCACGCGAGTTCCAGGATCAAGGGGGTTTCTCAGCGAATGAGTGTCTTGTTGAGATAGCTCTGGGTCGATGATGCTCAAGTTGAGAATAACAATGAAATTAATTACCGTCAACGCCCTTGGAAAATGTATTTCACTGCCGATGTAGAATTCTGTAGTAATATTTCTGGTCATCATCCCATTCGGGAAAAGAAGCTCACTCACGAGTCAAGACATGAATGATGATGCTCTTGAAACTCCTGCTGCTGATGTGCAACCCCCACATTTCACCACCATCCCTGCGAATGGCTGCAGAATATCATATTTTCCATTTCTACCACAGCTGATATTTGTCTCGATTATTGGCTCGACACGAACCATCTCCACACCCAAATAACCTTGTCCTGCACATTCGTCCATACAAGTCCGTGTCCATGTCCATGTCCACGACCACAGACAGGGCGTGGCCATGCTCGCCATCCTCCACCAGGATCGCTGGGCGCCTGGAAGAGAGGGCAACTTTTCCTCCCCGGTTTCGCTTCAAAATCGACCAGGGAGGGGAACAGGGGTGCATCGTGGGCTCCCAGTCCTCCCAGCCCCAAAGCCGACCGACAGTTCTCGGCAATGGCACGAAAATAGAATCTGCTCCGGGGAGACAAAAAGCCACGGCTTATCCGCGCTGCAATTTACTGGATGCTCTGTCGTAGCATCGAACCTAGTCGGCCCCAAGTTGTCTCCGAGCCGACCCTGCCACCACGGAGTATGCGGCATCTCGAAGGCAGTTTGTCATTCAGACAGCCTGTCGCTCAGTCGTGACAATTGTGAAACCCTGAGGGAGAAGAATGCTTTCTGCAAGGGGCTCATGCGGCTGCGGCAGCCGTCAATAAATCCCATCGCCAATCCATCCCATCAAACAATGGTTGGTAATTCGGCAGAGTTACATACCGCTTTAGAAAAAGAAAAATAATAATAATAAATAATAAAAAGCCTTCTCTGACAAAGTTACATGTCAGAACTTCAACTGACCCACTTCGAGATAGGACACATGATGCCCTCGCCCCCCGATCAATTTGTTCAGAGCAATCTCAGTTCTAGCTCCTTCTGAGGACCCGCCCCTTCATCCGACGGGGCTCCATTCCTTCTCGAAGGATCGCAAGACACGCTAACAAGTCAAGAAAAGCGAGGTGGCGAGAAAATAAATTGATGATGCCATGATGCCATGATGCCATGATGCCATGATGCCGCGATGCCACGGGGCCAAGTCCCAGTAAACAACCTCAAATTTGAGCCCCGACAACCCCACACACTCACAACATTCTTTCGTTAAACTGTCTTGGAAGATATTGCCTTTTTATCCATACAGCAAGGATCGGTAATCACGGAGACTAGCCACGCGGACGGGCGCAATATCTCCTTTCGCTCGACATCATTAAGCTCATAGGGATCGCCGTCGTCGGCCCACACACATCAACAATGAAGGCTGTTGTGTTCACGTTGGAGCCTGCATGTGTGTGTGGTGTGTGTGTGCGCGCCCTGTACAGGCTCCACTCCACTCATGCATGTACGTACAGTCCTGTACCTGTGTGTGTGTGTCCTCACCGCCTAAATGATTCATAGGGCGGGTGGCCTTCAGCATTGGGTAAGCTTCCCCTTTGTGAGGAAATGCCGATTACGAAAACGAAAGGCGATGAAGGATTACGTAGTTCGACATGTAACTACGCCATGCTCACTTGCTGTTGCTTGATGGCTTGATATGCCGAGCAATTGATCGATACATTCTGCGGGTAATTATCTTTTCTTGGCTCTGTTGGAGAAAGGTACAGTGCAACCAAGGGGAGAGGGGGGACGGTTGGGCAAAGCTCGCCAATCCTCGTATCGAAGTGAAGTGATTAACCCGAAGGAGATTTGAAACCTTCTTTAAAGATAATATGTTCTCTTCTCGTCACTGCTTTTCTTTTCTCTTTTGGTAGCTGATCTACCATTTGTAAAATCTAGAACGAGCTTCTGTATCATTTAGGATAGCCCAGTAGCAACGGAGCCTCAGAAGTTTGAGTGAATGCTTCGGCTTGAGTTATTAAATTCCTTCCGCAGCTTACATAGTCATGCATACGTTCTCAACAATAACATCAGGAACAGGAACAGCTCGGTACTACTTGAGGCAGACCCCTCCTCTGTCTGGAGAGCGGAAGGGAGAGTTTTTGGGCTGCTGGCAATGGTTATGCAGAATGATATACTACTATGGGGGGATGATTCCTCGAAGAGAAATGAAAATAACGAGAACTGGTCTGCGGAGGAAATGCCGATTCCGTGGTGCGAAAATCAATAAATGCATGCATGAATGAAAACGTATTGTAATCTGTATAGTTCGAAGGGAAGGGTTGAAGATCCAACCAAGTTGGGGAAAGTTTCAACCAAATTTTTCCAAGGAAGGAAAATAAAAAAAAAATAACGTTCAATTTCACCGGCGGACAGTTTCAGCCCTGAAGGGCTGTGTTTTAAGCTTCATGTACCGGTGTGTTTTGAATGAACAATGAAGCAATGAATGCAACCCCTTGTTTTCTTGGGCAAGGAGTTGAAACCATGTCCAGATCGAGTACTTTTTTTCTTCTTCTTCTTCTACTTTTGGGAAGTTGGGCCCGAATTTCTTTTTCCACGCCTCGTGATATTGGGTTTGGGGGTTGGTTCGTTCGTTTGCCGCAGCCAACCCCTGTAAACTCTTCACCGCCCGCCATGAGATACTTCGGTTCAAAGAATTTGAAGTCAATTCATCGCTTCCTCGACTCGTTTAGTTCTAGTACCTCATGAAAATCGTCGATTTTCCTCCATCTTGTCCTCTCTCCTCCTCAAAAGACGCGGCGCGGCGCGGCGCTGACGGCGGACAGGGGTGGATTGGATTTATTTCGGCCAACCGCCGTAACCCATGGATATTATTCGACGGTAGTTGAGCAAGTCGACCAGGTGGAAGGTCACTTTAGCCCGTCAATTCGTTCGTTAGCCTGGTGAGTTGGGGGGACTATCTAGGTTAAGTTACTGATGTTAGGTTACTTAGTTGGGTGCTACGAGTCCATGCATTGTAAGCTAACAGGGGGCCCATATGGCAAAAAGCCGCGCTATCGTCCAAAGCGAAAAGGGTTTTTTTTTGCCAGCCGCGCACGTGTTGTGGACTCATTGGCATTCTTGTGACGGGCCAATCGGTCGAAGTCGGTCGGTGAGGAGAGAAATAAGCGTTGCGGGGAGTGGCGGGGATTGTTGTGGAAGTGGACTATGGAGGTACAGGAAGAGGATATGGACCAGAAGTCTGTTGTTGAAGTCTGTCGGGAAGGTATTTTGATATTGAGTTTCGGTTGTTGCTTGGAAAGCCTCTCTGACGATGTGACCCATGCCGGCTGAAGAACAGGAAAGATTTTCCAAGACGGAATTCGTAAATAAACTCGAGGACTGTTTTCTAGAAAACTGCCTGGTGGAGCCTGGTTTAGTGCAGGATTGCCACGTTCTGACCCTGGAGCATCGTGTGCGGCTCTGCCCAGTCACAGCCCGCAGCGAGGTTGCTGCTGATGCGCTGGCTGCGACGGACTGCCGATGGCTCCACGACGAGGACGACAATGACAAGCTCCAACGACGACATACTTCTTCTTCGTCGTCGTCCGCTCCACATTTAACTCGTCTCGTGATGAGAAAATCTTCATTCGACTAGCTTAGCGCATCAGAATCTCGCCAGAATATCGCCGACCCCACATCGACTCCCACGCTACGGAGGAGATAGAATGGAAATGAAAAAAAGAAGAGAGTGAAAAAAAGGAACAGAAACTTGGTGGAAGTTCGCCGCCTTGGGTTAATTGAGCCCCGAGTCCCTGGCTGGCTCCGGGTTTCAACCACTAATACTTGATTTTTGCAGAACATCGCCATGATTTGCTGGGAAATTTTTCATCAAAATCACATCCTTGCGACGGACACAAGTCATCCAGGGTCTAACCACGAGCAGCCAACGCCTGAAGTTTGAGGCCACGCCGTCTCGGACTAGCGGCCGCCTAGACACCGCCAGCGTGCAGCCAGGCTAAACTAGCTATCTGTAGCGTGCAACAACCTGGCAAGTCCACGCTACAAGCCACGAAGGATCTGCAGGCGCCCAGCTGTGACGCTGTGAGTTTGTGACGCCTGTGCTGCTTGCCTTTTTTTTTTCTTTTTTGTTTTTTTCAGTGCCGCTGTGTGCCGACTATTGGGAACGCTCGGCGCTGTCGGTGATCGTTCTGCGTATTGGGCTTTGTTTGCGTGCATGCATCTTACTTTGCTACGAGGGTTTCCCTTTTCCCAGATACACTTTCTTCTTGCTCCTTCTTTCCCCTTCCTGACTGCTTGTTTCATCTTGCTATTTTCGTATCTGATTTTGAGGGACTTGTGATTCTTATAATCGGGGGAAACGAAAATTATCAGGGCAACCCCCACATTTTTTTGACTATATTATTAGGAATTTTTTTGATTCCCGGTCGTTCATCACCGCAACTTTGGAACCCGTTCCCCACCGTCCTCGCCATCGCTCAATCTTGGGATCAATTCTAATTTCCAAGCTCGTACGTGACGGAGTGCATACGTATAGTATATCCACGTACATCACCGCATATCACCTGAAGTAAGCGAAAGAAGAAGAGCCTGATATCAAGGCGCAGATATCATCCTCAACCAAGCACAACAGATAATCCCGTACAACTCTTCTTGATTGCCGGCACAACAACCCTTTGGTCTGCTGTACGCTCTTCTGCTGGATTTCGCCATGCTTGTCTGGGGACGATAGACACTGCAATACCACACCCATCACCAACGTCAACGGGTGTATTATTATAATTGTGACAGTCTCCGCTATTGATCCTCAGTTATATTATCAGCATTATTATTGCATGTCCTTATCTATATCTATTATTGTTCAACCCGTTGATTTGCACTGGCCACAAGCCTTGCCGGTTTCTGGATCCCGGGGCGCGACCCAGTTGCATCATTTTATTCTCTATTCATCGCGCAAGATCCATTATCTGTTGCCCTACCTCGGTCGACTGCACCTACGGATCTTACTCCCCGCTCCATATCCCCATCCTCACTGTTCTGTGCTAGCTTAGGTGAGCCTCGTGTTTCAGGTCCAATCTCCCGCAAATTTCCTCATTTTTGGACGACGTACTTCTCATTTCTGCTCTTCTCTGCCCCACCACCTCTTGTGCCCTCCGAACGGCGTGCCAATCCGAGTGCATCATACCCTATAACCCTCTTTTTAAGATTATTTTATTTTGCAGCTTTACCCTGCTTTGCCTTTCTTGCCAACTTTTCTTTTTGTGAAAAAAATAACCTGTTCCTTAGCGCTGTGGGCCGCTAAAAAAACAGTTCTCTTTTTTATCCGCTTAAACTCCTGTCACTTTGGGTTGGCTGACTCGTTAGTGGAAGCCGTATTCCTGCCGGGCCCCCCAGCCTTATTTCTGGCCTCTTCTCCAGCTTTGAACCCAAAAGCCGTCGTCGCTACAACTACCACTGGTTTCCCCTCCCCTTTCCTTGTCCCCATTTTTGTCCTTTACCCTCCTTTCAATGAGCACTCTATCTGCTCTCGACAGGCACCGTGAAGGATCCAATCATACATTTGTCACTTCTCCCAACTCCTATATCCATTTAACTTCAGGCGACTCTGACTATCGTTCATCAACTACCATTTCTGCGTCTCGCTCCAGTCGCCGCTCTCTCGCTGCAATTGCTTTGGAAAAGACTTCCCAGGCATTTAATAGCTTCACAGCTTCCCTTGCCGCGCAACAAACAGGCCCCTCTGTTCGTAATCCCCCGTCACACACCAACTACCAGAAGCCGCCAGCACGAAATACCCCATCTCCTGCGTTCAGCTCCTGCAACGTCTTTGAGGATAGAGCCAACGTCCAGAGCAGTGACAGCTACAGTAGTGCAGGTGGTCGAGGAAGCGGTGATAGCGGGCCTAGCTCTGGTACTGGCGGTGTGAACACGGAGGACTTCCGCCTGTCAATTCACTCGTTGCGCAGAGGCTCTGTTGACAACCTCACCATAACCACACTTTCCCGCCCAACGACTCCTAGTACCGTAGCATCTCCTAGCCAACAGACCTTCCCACCTACTGCGCCTCGACGATATACTCTTCAAGGTAATCAAAGGAATCCACCGCTGCTCAACAGCCCTTCTGCACCTGAAGACGATTCGGATCCGGCCATGTCAAGTGGCAAGATGCACCAAACTTCTTCGCGCTTGCTGCGAATGACCAGCAATGATCGGCCGTTCACCAGAGATTTTAAAGACCTCTTCTCGACGCTGATAGTCAGTCTGAAACTCGAGACTCATCGTGGAATTTCTCAAAATTTGACCACACTTTTACGTCAGAGGAGGCCATCAACAATCTCGGTTCCCTAAAGTTCTCACAATCGAATCGTATGCCAGACCCTAAAGATCCCTCACGCATTGTCACAACCACTACAACTACGACATTTTCCATGGCGAAAGAAATGGCCCGTTCCGTATGTCAGCGGTTTGTAGATGCTAGATTCATCGAGCCAGTAGATGGAAGGATAAGCAATCAATTCCCCCTCAAGGGCGCGCTTTTTCACTTGACCCCGAAGGGAATTCACATCCTGCAGCGATTTTGCCAGAGAAACGGCATCACTGCCAGGCACATCATGGATGTACTCGAATCTCCCAGAAATACCATGCAGCTGGTTATATTAGAACGGGAAAATTCTAATGATCAAATATCTCACGACCGTGCCACAATCGAGGTTATTTTCCGTCGGTTTGCGGGGCAGGACGGCCCTAATATCAAGTCGTCCGCTTCGACTTCGGATTCGGACTCCGTCAGTGACTACACCAACGGACTTGTCGGCGTGAAAATGGCGAAAGAAAGGAAAGTCGGAGATAAAGTCATTCAGAATTCCTTTACCGGGAAAGCAGCGGTGGATTGGCTGATGGACTGCTGCACCACGATAGACCGTCGAGAAACAGTCGAGATTGCAGCCTTGTTTGTTAAACACGGGTTGACGTACTCTGCCTTTGAGGACAAGAATTATGTCCAAAATAACCCAGACGCGGCAGCTTTCCAACCCACCAAGTATTCTATCTATGCGCTGACTGAACGAGGGCAACGGATCTGTGGATGGATCGCGAGAGAAAAGCCGCTGGTCACGACTTTCGACGGCCGCGCTGCACCCCGAGATTCGAACAACGCCCGTTTGAATAACATCTTGCAAGATCCTGCGTTGCGATTACTGTTCAGGGAATTCCTGCGTTATTCCCTTTGCGAGGAGAACCTGTCTTTTTATCTTGACGTTTCCGAGTTTACAACAACTTACCACCAGCAAGAAAAGGCTGGTGCATTTGCGAAGATGGATGCCGTTCGAGAAACTCTTGCTAGTGCATATGGTGAGTTTATAATGTTTAGTTATGTTTTCTTATTATTTCTGTAGTATTCTCATCACTTTGACTTTTTTTTTTTTTCAATTCGTGGTTTCGTGCGTATCAACACATTTTCAGTAAACTTACAAAGATTGCAGGCTTATACAACGCCTTCCTTGCCCCTGGGTCTCCTTGTGAACTCAATATTGAACACGCTCTACGGAATAGCCTCGCCAGCCGTATGACGCGAGCCGTTGGAGATGATGCCTCTATGCTCAAAAGCTTGACTGAAGTCGTCAGCCTCTTCGAACTTGCTCAGGTTTCCGTCTTCAAACTCATGTCAAGCGTAAGCACCCTTTTTTTTTTTTGTTGTTGTTGTTTGGGGGGGGCTGGGATGCTCTGTTGCTCTCTCTCCCGACCTTCGCTTTCAGGCTTTCTTTTTCTTGTAACCGAAAGACTAAGTAAAATTAAAACTTGATTCGATGCAGGACTCCGTCCCAAAATTCGTCCGAGATCCAAAATATGCTGTCGTTTTGCAGGAACATGATTTCGATCCCAACATCCCTGGAAAGTCGAACTTGCCGGGTGCCGCCCCTATTCCAGAACGCTCCATGAGCCGGTCCACCAGATCGTAAAGTTTTTTCAAGATCGACCGATATATTTTGTAAGACCCGCCAACTCCCCTCTCTCCCGCCTTGTTTGCATCCATATCCGGTGTCCTGGATTTTTTCGGTCAACAATCAGCCGTCTTCCCACCGTTTTCAATTTTAGAACCGTTCATACAGTGGTTCCCCGAAAAGAGAAAAATAAAATAAATCCCAGCCCACCCCGTACTATTGTCCAAGTTCCAGATTACGATGTCTCATTCATCGCCATGTCTCAACAAGACAAAAAAAAAAAAACTCTATAAAGCGAACAAGCGGGAAAAAAGAACCGAAACGAAGCGAAACGAGTCGAATGAATGAAAGCAAAGAAATCAACAATAAAAAAATGAAAAAAGAACAAAAAGAAAACCAAAACACATGGTTCACGCTCCTCTCTTTCTATCTCACCGTGTAATAAATTTTCTTTCATAGCGTCGTTTCCTTCCCACCCCTCCTTCCCGTCTTGGGCCATTTCCATTTTTTTAACTGGTCTCCAGCGGATGATTGATTTGAAAACGATATATATCTCTATCTCTCTATATACATACATTTTTGTCTATCTTCTATTTTCTCTCTTCTTGGTTGGTCATAGTCATAATTGACCCCAATATTTCTTCCTTTCTTTTTCCCCATCGATTCAGCATATTGGGAGTTCATTTCTTTTCGTCTTTTCTTTTCTCATATATTTCTTTCTATGTGAAAGATACTTTTGGGGAGGGCGGGGGATTCTTTTTTAATGTATGCCTTTTTGAATCTTTTTCCCTTCTCTATCATCACATCGTTTCATGGTCATTGGTTGTCATTTTGTCACTTTTTGTCACATCTGCGCATGGCATGAATATCGCTTTTTATCTTCCTCCATCGTTTCATCTACTATTTGTTTATTTATTTATATATTTTGCGCTATTATATCTGATATCACCATCTACATATAATATTGGCTTTGTTGATTTAATTTCTGTTTTCTCTCTCATTCTTCCTTTTTCTACCTACTTAAACTATTTATATTTTGATAAACCTATCCTTTTCTCCTTTCTCCACCTATATATGTCTTTATCCATTCATTATCGATGCTAGATATCGTGATATCAACTTCTCCGTTTTATCTTCTCGCATCATTTCTGAAGCGCGGTGCTTAAACCATGTATTGTTTTTGGCTTTGATTTTACAGCCGTGTTCATTGATTTATTTACTTTATTTCCCATTTTCTACGCATTTTCTCGTATTTCTGACATACTACTTACTACTATACCATATCATCTCGCGCTATATTACCTAACTATCATATATAGTTACATATTACCAAAGCATGGACCCGGAGTCAAAGGTGGTTTGTGAATACGAATATGACTTACTTCCACCGCTAGCTACAATGCCTGTCCAAGATGCAAGATGCCTTCAGGATTTGGTTCTATTGCATCTTTCCCTTTATATATATCTATAATTTAAGCTGCTAATGAATAAAATGGCATCGATTGCGGTTAGTTGGGGGAAAAAAGGCTACGGACTGTATATAAGGACTGTATATCCGCTTTATTATCGTCTAGCTATCTAATACAGGTTATTTATGAACCCCTGAAACAAAAGCAGAAAAAAAAAAGACAAAATGTAGGAGGGAAGGAACAAAGAAGGGTCCAGTGAGAAAACCAACAACGGGACAGGGTTGGAATTATGACAATTTCATGGTATAATGGTACAAAGATCTTAGAAAAAGCGAATTAAATGCTTCAGTGAAACGAGACGAAAAAAAGGAGAATCACTTTCCCCCACCCCACCCCCTGACTCTCATCCCTTCCTCAATCGCCATCCAAATCCCCTCCACAACCCCCCTATCCCTCCAGCGCCCACTAGACCCAACAGCCGCAGCGCCAGCGCCAGCACCACCAGAAGCACCTCCCACATTACCAGCACCAGCACCAGCACCAGCACCAGCACCGGCGCCCGCAGCAAGATTCGCACTCTTCTCATCCCAACGATCAATGGCAAAACTCTTCACGCCGCGGCCCCACCCCTTCACCTCCCGCGGCACCTCCTCCCCCCTCCACCCGACATAAATGCCCGTGGCGTGCTTGAACAATTCCGGCGGCGACGACCATTTGTATGACTTAAACTGCCACGTCTGGCCGGTGGTGAAGACGGCGACGACGCGGTTCCAGTAATCGGGCCTGAAGTCCGCGGGGCTGTCGACGAGGATGAAGCGGGTGGGTTTGTGGTGGGCGTGATTGCTGGCGCCAGGGGTGGAGGAGGTGGAGGGCGGCTTTGTGCCGCTGCTGTTTGAGGAGGGGTTGGGGATGGTTTGGAGGGTGCGGAGGATGTGGAGGAGGTTGGAGGCTGTGGAGGTCGCGAGGGTGGGGTGGTCTGGTGGCACATAGACACCGTCTTCGAGGAAGGATTTGATGTTTGACATTCGGAGGAGGGAGGAGGCGGAGGGGGAAAGGAGGATGATGGGGTATGGGCGGGAGGAGGAGGAGTTTGTAGAGGAGGGCGGGGCGGGCTGTTTGATTAGAGACGCGCCGCTGGGCATAGATGTCGATGCGGCTTTCATGCCCGGCTTTGCCATGTTTGCTTGTGCATGTTGGCCTGGGCGCGAGCGATTGCGGCCCAGGAACATCTCGGCGGTTTTTCGCACATGGGAGAAGTCCTGCGATGGGAATGGGGAATTATCAGTGCCGGAGTTAAAAGCAATTTGAAAAAAATAGAACGAAGAAAAAAAAG
Organism: Histoplasma capsulatum G186AR; assembly: GCF_000150115.1. NCBI lineage: Eukaryota > Fungi > Ascomycota > Eurotiomycetes > Onygenales > Ajellomycetaceae > Histoplasma > Histoplasma capsulatum. The sequence goes on along the minus strand of NW_025544813.1, from coordinate 640,222 downwards.
AAAGAGAGAATATAACCCACCGTAGGCTTGATCCCCCTCAGGACGCTGTTCCGATCTCCCATTTTACGTTCCCCGTTATAAATCTCCTGCAAGCGCGGGTCAACAGTTCGAACCGGCCTGCCCCCAATACCAGCACCAGAAACAGCCGATGCCCCCCCAACAGTCCCCGATGCAACCTTGGTCGAACTCTCCGCCGCGCGCGCAGCGACACCAACACCCGCACCCGCACCCGCAGTGCCCGCCCCAACTTGTCCCACGGCCGAACCACCCACACCCACGCCCTCTAACGGACGAATGTATTCACTATCCTCTGAAGCGCCTTCCAACCACGTAATAAGATCCAGCCTTTCCACAAATACCAAATTCAGCACCTTGTCCACCACCTCCTCCCCTTTCTTCCCGTCCCTTTTCCGCCGCTCTTCAATGCCTTCATTAACCGCCTGCGCACTCGCAATATACTCCGGAATCGCCACATCCTTTTTCAGCCAGGCAAAGTATATACTGCGCAGATCTATGGGGATATTCCCCGCGGCGACGGAGATGAAGCGGGTGGGTGTTGAGAGCGGGATGCATTGTGATATGGCAGGGAGGTAGAGATGTGTAGCCACTGTAAGGTCTGTAGTCGTGTCTGTAGGTGTAGCGGAGGTGAGGAGGACTGGTTGGCCAGATGATGACACAGATAAGGAGAGAGCACCGCGGAGGGAGAGGAGAGGGTCAGTTATGGTGGGATTTGTTGGTTGTGTTGCCATTGTGGTAGATGTGGTCGTCGGCGACCTGGCGCGTGAGGTGTGCTGAGGTCGACAGCTTTGTAGTTCTGGCCAGAGATCCGCGTGCTTTTATTTATATGAACTTCGTGGCCGGCCTTCAATTCGGTTCGGGTCAACGTAGATTGTAGTGGTATATGGGTATCCAGTCGCGTATATGCAATGTTGCTGTGTGTCGGAGCTGAGTTGAGAAACTCAACAGAGATGGATCACGGATTATGTAATCTGCGCTTTCTTGCCTCTTCTTAACATCACGACCTCAACTTCCCATCACACTGCGAGGTTTGGTTGTTACTCCCGCTCATTATCTCCTCATAATAGCGGACTTACCGTTGCTCGCTCGCCTTAATAGCTTCTGCCAGCGCCCTCGAAAACCCATGGCATCCTTTTCCTTCCCACTGCCTGGTGCCAGTAGTGAGTCGACTGCTCATCATCGACATCGGACATCGCTAGAGCAAGTCCTTGATTTTACTGCACCACCGTTGACTCCAGCTGAGCAGGTTCAGGCTGATAGCATCTTCAACCAACTCATTGCTCACTGCGAACCAATACAGAGGAGCAAACCCTACAAGAGGGTCACCCTGGTCCGTCTGACGTATGAGCATTGCCGATCAAAAAATGTGTTTCTACAACAGATATTTACCTACTTTGATGGTCTCCCAGATCAAAGCCAAGGACAAAAACCAACATTTGAACATGGCCTATCCAAATTTCTCGGTTTTAGTTCCCAAACTATACTAGAGAGGAAGAGGGAGGCAGAAATGATGATGGATTCCTTTGCAGAGTATCTTTTTGATAACTTCTTTCTTCCAAGTATGTACTGTACATACACTTATTTCCAGTTTTCCTATGCTTTCTTTACTCACATAGTTGATTTAGTGAAGGCAGTGGGAACAAAGACACCGCAGCCAACCCCAGCCAGTTTATCAGCTCCTCCAATTGAAAATGTTGTTGGAACACCTGCAAGATTATCCACGCTCAGACGTGATTGCCTGGCTCGGGATCATAACCGATGTGTGGTTACACGGGCGTTCAACCTAGATGAGGCTATAGAGAGAGAGAAGCAGGACCCTTCAAATTTCAAAGACGATGATGGCGTGCCTTTGGAGCATGAAGAGTTTGCATTGCTTGAGGTTGCACATATTATCCCTCATTCTATCATGTCAGCAACAACCGTTGATGGCAAGCCACAGCTAGTATGTGAAAATTCATGCTCCAGGTTGAAATCTTGTGACTTGATTTTAACTTCTTGTAGAACGAATCTAAGAAAACGGCTCTTTCAATACTCAACATGTTCAACCCAGGAATCATTCATCTGATTGAGGGCCCGAATGTCGACCGACCGAGCAATGCACTTACCTTGACAACTGAAGCTCATTCATTCTTTGGCAGGTTCGACATGTATTTTGAATCCATGGATGACTACTCGGCTGATTCTAGACACACTTACACAATCCGTTCTTTCAACCGTTTATCCTCACGCCAGTTCAGACTCCCAGTGACGCGAACTCTACTCCTCTCGCCAAATCACACAATCGATCCCCCATCCCCAGAACTACTCGCGCTCCATCGGTCAATCGCTATTATTCTTCATCTTAGCGCCGCTGGACAGTACATTGAGAAGATAATCGACGAGCGTGACCAATTATGGGCAAGAAACGACGGCTCTACAGAATTAGGACATATTGTTTCCTTAGGTTTGGCTGGCTGGCTTAACGGACTGACCGTTTGACAAAAGGAGTGAAGGGAATGAAGGGAACAATGTATCAATAATATGCACCGAGATAGGAAGAACATGGGCGGACCTAACTAACCCCATACGGTAAAAAGGCAGAGGAAACATTAAACACAAATAATAACTATATATGTACAGTACATTGCTTGATTGATGTGGCCGGCGCTGGGGATCTGCCCAGTAGTATGTGATATTGTCATATGAGGCATAAACTAAAACTAGCCAATCAATAGGTTCCGGTTCAACCGAATACCTGGTTTTACAAAAGTTGAATGGTTTTTAAAATGTAGGCTCAACTTTTTTACGCCATCTCCCATCACACGTTTTCTAAAACAAATCACATTACGCTCGATGCGCGCTCACCACCCGGGGGCTAGTGTTAGGGGTTAGGGATTGAGGGTTAGGGTTATTTGAGGAGGCCCTGGGCCTGAGAAATGTGATTTATATCACTGCATTGTGTGAGTTTGTATTCCGGGGTGTGTACCAGTACTAATACAGTGCTATTGATCATGCCTCCTCACGGTAGATTTTTACGCAGTAGGTGAAGTGCCCGTCCATCAATCGTCTTTCCTATTCAAATTAATACTATTGATTAGCTAGTTAATGATAATAATAAATGCATACCTAACTATATCGAGCATTTATTATCATTCGCAGCGTTTAATCTACGAGTTATTCTCCACCGATTAATTATATTATATATATGGACGCCGCCTCGTGCAGCACAGCCACACACAGACACACATGATAACCAGCAGGCCCTGGCATACCCTCACCGGATCCTCTCTCCTTTCCATCCTCATAAAAAAAATCAATCAGTTACTGGTACTTACCCTACATGTATAGTATGTTATGTTATGCATGGTATATTGTCATATTCAATCCACGGGTCGTCGGGTCGTCCACGGAGGGAACAAGGAAAGGAAGAGTTCGATGAAAGGAGAGAAAGAGGAGAGATTACCAAAAGAGCGACGAGGCGGGGAGCTGCTAGAGCTACGGCAACCACATACATACATACGTTCGTTCGTTCGTTCGTAACAGCCTGATCTGATTGATAGCTGAGGAAGAACGGAGGGGAGAGATGTTATACGTATGTAATATGTGGAAGTAGTTGACAAAATATTTTTTGTCTTTGGAAAAGAAAGAAGAAAGAAGGATAAAAACCTTTCCTCTCAACTCAACATCAACAACTAGAATAATAATAACTAGCTAGCTACCTAAAAAAACAAGCACGAGAAAGAAAAAGAAGAAGAAAAAAAAAGAAAAAGGAAAACAAACTCCTCCGGCCCAAACAAAGAAAGCCCAGCCCATTCAAGAAACCAGACAACGAAAAGGGAAAAAAAGCTGACAGAATTAAAAAAAAAAAATAAAATAATAAAGAAAAATAAAAGAACAAAAATAATGATGGTGATTTGAATTATTTAAGAACAAGAAGAGAGAAGAAAAAGGTAACCATGACAAAAATAAAGCAAATAAACCCCATAAACCTTTATCGGGAATGATGCTGTAGCCTTGGGTCCCTTGATCCCATCGCACCACTAGGAGTAGTAGTAGCACCAACGTTATTGTTATTAAAACCATGATTCCCACCATGCAACGACGCAGTAGGTGTAGGGGCAGTTGGAGTCATCATAGTCGGCGACGCCAGTAGACTGGAACTGACACCGACACCACCGCCAGCAGAAGTAGAAGGAGCAGACGAAGTATCCGCCCCCGCTTCCTGCATAACTACATCTTGAGTCGTGCCGCCACCACCTAAACCGCCTTTTCTATCCACCGAAGCCATAACCTTGTCTTTATCTTTATCCATGGGACTCTGATCTTGATTTTGATTCTGAGTCTGGCCATTATTGCCTCCCTGATGTGGCTGCTGCTGCTGCTGCTGCTGCTGTGGCGTCGATAATCCTTGACCCGCCGAAAACAAAGGAGGCTGCGGCTTCTCAGTCGTCGGCGTCGTTAACGTCATCGTACCGCGCCGGCTCATATAATCGCCCAGGCTAAGCTTTTTCTTCACGGGACTAGGAGCGGTGGTACTGGAGGCTGGAGGTAATCCAGGTGTTGAGTGGTATGTGCTTGTAGGGGTGGTAGCTGTGGGAGTGGGAGTAGATTTGGCCAACATGTGTGGAGATTGGGTTGGGAGGGTTGGCGTTGAGGAATTTGGGGTGTTTGTTGACGGACTGGGATAGCTAGAGACGGGCGTCATCGTCGGGTTGGGAGGTGATGAGGTGAAAGGAGGTGTAGGACGTAATTGAACTCGTAGGTCTCCTCTACGTAGTCTGTCTGGCGGTTTACGCGGCACCGGGAAATTATGAGCAACGGTTGATGGCAACGGGTGAGGTGATTTGTTGGGTGAAGCGTCAGAGGATATATGCAAAGAAGACAATGCGGTTGATGTACCAGGTGACGGTGGGACCATAGCATGTTGAGCAGTCTTGGGTGGCGTTATGGGCGGATCTGCGTCCTCCATGTCGACATCTTCCCGAGTGTGCAGAGGAGAGCTGGTGACGGCAGAGTGCGCGTCTGGTATCGAAGGCGTGGTGGTGGTGGTGGTGGTGGTGTTGTTGTTAATACATCCTGGCGATGCATTTGTTTGGTTGGCCATTTGCCGAAGCCGCAGTAAGTCTTCATGACACCGTTTAAAAAGCCGTGTTTTCAAAGGAACGAAGCTAGTTCGCCGTGGAGGTTTGGGTGGTATGAAGTCCGGATCATTCTCGTCTGGTTCGGTCTGCATTTCCGAGTCGACATAGTGTGGGCGGCGAAGGGGGGAGCCGACCATGGGTGTGTTTGATCTCGATACCTTCTTTTGAGTTTGTGACTTTGAGCCTGGGGCACCAGACGCAGGTGAGCGTTTCCGGGGAGAAGTAGAAAATCGATGAGCAGCCGTTGTAGTGTCTATGCGTAGAGGTTTTTGGAGCGATTGTGAAGCCTGTTTTTATAGTTAAAGGTTAACGAGTGTCCGTTGTTACCGATTTTACAGAGAATACGGGAACTTACGCCTGTCGTAGCAGTAGTACCCGCAGAGGTACCAATAGATCGCTTTTTCTTCCTCGGAGGCTGTTGCTGCTCATGTTCAAGCTGCTCGAATTTCTTCTCGGCTGCCGCAATCTTCCTTTTCTCTCGTGCAGAAAGTTCTCCAGACATCGAGCCTAGAGGGTCGGCGGGACTATGCGCTGTTGGGGTTAGATCTCGACTTCGCGGGCGATTTGATGTAGACCTTGACCGAGACTCCCCTTGATCGTCATCCACTTGGGCCTTAACGGTTTCGCTCGCAGCTCGACTGTTGTTGGCTTGGCCAGTATTCACGGGAGATATTGTATTTTTAGCCTTGCTCTTTTTCCGTCTCCCATTTGCCTGTTTCGAGGAAGGTTCCGCGCTCTTTGGAGGTCGTCGACAGTCGATTTTCGCCAGACGACAGGTTCGCGAAGAGTCACAGGCACAGCCACCAAAATTTGCTAGAACATTGCTTATCGAGATCGCAGCAGCGTCAGAGATGCCATCGTTGGACCCTTCCTGTTTCACAAAGCCATTGTTGGAGGGAAACATTTGCGGGTCGAGGTACCAAGAGGTTGTTATTTCCGATTTGGCGGAAATATCCTGGTTCGCCACAAAGCAGAAATGGTATTCGATGTTATTCGTGATGACGGTTTTCATAGTGACATTTGGGCGACACGACCGTCGAACATAGCGTAACTGAGAGCCTTCTTTGCGACTGTCGATATATATGGGAAGCTGAGGGTGGAAGAACACGAAGGGCTCGGGATGGCGCAGCTCCTGCCAACGGCTATTCGGGTCAAGGCAATAATCGCGGAAATGGCCGACTTTCCCCTTCACTTCTCCAATGATCTCATCCTTATGGACATCGTTTTCCACAGTCAGGAACCGCCATGTAGGGTGCCGTTTGTCATATTCAACGCTGTTGTCAGTCATGACTTGTTTGGAGAGGACTGGCCACTGCGAAGGGTCGAGTGGACGATCCAAATACATAAAGACTTCATTCGCGGAGCGACCGTTGGAAACAAGGGCAAGCTGGGCAGGATCCTGTACCCAGGACGACAGATCGGTTGCTAGTTTCAGGTTATCGAATAGATTGCTAGGGATATCCACGTTCGCCTGGTCATGATCGTACAGGTGGAGGAACTCTTGGGAATAGAGGGGGATATTGGGGATGAGGGAGGTTTTGGTCGGGCTCATGGCTGACGCTGACGCTGACGTCGCCCGCTTTCGACCGTCCGAACCAAGTGGAGGAGGAAGGCCCGTGAGCGAGGTTATAGAGTTGGATGTGCGATGGCTGGTCTTTGACTTCTTCGCGGGAGGAGGGCCTCCCTTTTCGTGGGAGGAGAAGCCGTTGGTTTGATCGCCAGCACCACCGGTCGCAACAAGGGTGGTGGCCGTGGTGGTGATGGTCGTGGTGGTGCTACTGTTACTGGCGTTATCCTTTGCCGCTATAGCCTTCTTCCTATGGGACTTGGAGCCGGATCGCTTGCTCTTTCGGTCACCGCCATCGCTCTGCTCGTCCCTGCGCCTTCTCTGGAGCTCTGTGGCAAGTTTTGAGTCGAGAGGCCTCGGTTCGCAATCAGCACAGTTGTGTACTTCGGGAACATCTTCGCCGTCGTAGTAGCATAAGATGTGTTGCCAAGTCTCACAACGTTCGCAGAACACGGTGTGACCATCGTCGTCTTCAAAGGTACATATGCACTTGATGGTATAGGGCTCATCTTCGTCATCCTGGCCTGATTGCTGCGCGACGGCGTTATTGGAACCATTTAGAACCGGAGAAGGAACAACAGGAGAGGGGAGCGGCGGAACGGCGACCGGGGCAGGGTTGGCTGTCGAATGCGTGGCTGCGGGAGAGGAGGTATCTGTCATAATCTGACAGCGTACCTCCCCCAGAACACGATGTTGGTGCTCAAGCAACGATCCCTCGATCGGATGGGAACTGTGGGTGATGGAAGTCTGATGGGGGGGAGTAAGAAGAGGTGGTGGTGGTGGAGCGAAAATGTTGTCCTTTGATTCCAAAGCCACTCGCGCAAATTTTCCCAGTTGGTGTGTTGGTTCCGATCGACGAACCAAGTCATCAACCAGGACCGTTACACCACGAGACAGAAATCACTGAAATCACTGAAATGAGAGAAGTCAAGTCTACGTATCGAGGGAGATCAGAAGATAAGAAGCAAGACAAAATCCAGCTGGGCACTCAGGGTGACCGGGGGGGTTGGGGAGGCAAAAGAGATCGAGGGAAAAAAAAAAGTTATTATGTGTCCCAGGAATGAAGATTGACTTTTTTGGGTGGCTAAAAACGATGGAAAACCATGAATTTTTCGATGGATTTTCGATGATTCGAGTGACGAAAAATATACGAATGAACGGGACACACTCGCGATGGAAAAGAATTATCGAGGAGATTGTAGGCGGAAGGGAACGGTCGTAAGATACCTGGAGGAGGCCACGTCGACGACTAACTAGTTGAGAAGGAAGGGAAATGGAGGAGACGGAAGGCAGGAGATGGCGCGCATTTGAAAGAAGAGGCGGAATCGAGGATAGACGGCAAGAAGGAGAGAAGGGAGAGTATCCTCGCGGGAGAGAGAGAGTGTGTGTGTTGATGGTCGAAGGACAGGAGATGGGAGGATGGCGTGGAGAGGAGAGGAAGATGAAACGGGGGAGCCGGGCAGGCGGCGGGAGGGAGCAAGATAGGAGTGGGAGGAGCAGGCGGTAGGGCGGTAGGGCGGTCGGGCGGTCGGGCGGTGGCGGCAGATAGAATCAGACCAGAACGGAAAAGGAGGAGGAAGACGGCGGGGAGGGAGCGTGAGCCATGGATCGCGGAGGACGGAGGAGGAGGAGGAGAGTAGTTGAAGCGGGAGAGGTGTTAGGTAGGAGGACAGTGGACATGGACAGAAGCAGGAAGCAGAGGAGGAAGTCTGGGCTGGCAGAACTCAACTCTTTCTCGAAATTCAGCGAGCGAAAAACCTGACTAAACGGGCAATGGATGCGCTAGTCCCGGTTGGGCCGGGGCTGGGGCCCGCGCCTGCAGCCGCTAGCTGGATCGGGGTTAGTACGGACTTGGCACTCCCACCTTTGAGGCCTCCAGGCAAGCGTGCTCAGGCTGCTCAGGGTCTACTCTCGGTGTGCTTGGTGTGTTCAGTGTGTTCAGCTTGCTCCAAGCGGGAGGAGGAACAGAGATTATCAGATAACCCAGTCAACACAGATGGCAGAACAGGTTAGGTTGACAATGCCGGTGTGTGATACCCTGTGTGTTAGTGGTCATTATTAATTAGTATTGGGCGACGGATGGCATTGGCCGCCTGGTGGGAGCTTGTGTGTTGTGCCCCTCCTTCCGACCAGCAGAAAAAGGAGGATGAGGGGGACAGCTGTTGCTCTGAGTCGCTGTTCGCTGTTCTCCCTGCTCCGGTCTCGCTGCATGTGGTCTGTCACTGCGCGCTGCTTCCTGCTCGAGGCTGCGAGAATGACAAGGAAGAGAGGAGGGGGGAACGAACACGCGCTGAAATGATCTGCATGGCCTCGAACACACCCACCGTTTCACGCCCTTGTCAGCCTAGGGGGGAGGTGAGTTAAGCTTACCCACCAGAGTAGTGCTGTCTGTCCTGTTAGTTGGAGGCTGAAGAACGAAGAAATATTTTTAAAAAAATAAAATCAAATAAAATCAAATAAATAGATTTAGGAAAAAGGAAAACCTCCAAATCCATCATCAATGCATATTCTTTCTCCAGAGGGTGGCAACGGGCTACATCGGTATCCCCCCCCCCACCACCCGGCTCCAACGCTCACATCATACGAAGGCGGCACTGCCTGACTGCAGTATCCAACATGGTAGTTGTAATATTCTGTCGCCTCTCGTCTCTGTGAGGAAGCAGGGGAGAGAAGAGGAGAAGGGTCCCGGCGGTTAGGGTTTAGAGAGACAGTCCTGCTCTGCTGCAAATGCGCCCGCTTGAGGTACCCCGGCCCGGCCCCTCTTCCCACCCCACTACCTACTATACCTGGAGCCCATCATCCCTTCTGCGGCTCTCTCTGTAGCTTCAAGAATATCGCTCTGTCATAAAAACAGTGCTGGGTGTGGGTGCAATTATTAATAATAATCCCCGGGGGCTTGCTGCAATCCTTCTTCGGCCGTGATTAGTGTCATGCAGGCAGTGCATTTGATGACTGCCCACAAAGAGAGAGATGTTCGGGGATATTTTCGGGGGGATTTCTCTCTGTCCCTCTCTCTGTCCCCCTCTCTCTCTGTGTGAGAGCGTTATGTTAGTGAGGGTGTTGCTGTCTTTTCCCTCTCCTTGTTAGGATGGTCGAGGATATATTAGGTAAATTAGAAAGGGATTGGCGATTCATTTTTTGAGGAGGAAAATAAAATAAAACGAAAGGGACGTATAAAGGGAATCTAAAAAAAAGGAAAAAAAATCTTTTCAGAAGATAACATGGTGGAATTGAAAAGTCGACAGGGAAGAATTGACAGAAGGCAGAAGCTTGTCTGTCTGTCTGTTGGTCGGTCGGTGTGGCTGTCTTTTTTCTTTCTTTTATAACACTGTTATTTCTTGTTTCTCGCTCTGTACAAAGAGTTTCATAGTTAGTACAGGTTAGCAGAGAGAAGACCAAAAAAAATGTTAGAAAAAGAGGAACAATAAAGGAAGAAAAGAGATCGAGAAAAAAAAAGAAAACAAACTAATACTGTGCCCTCTCCGTTGCCTCAATTGCGGTCCCATTCTGTCGATCCTGCCGGAGGACAGCGCTATAGCCATTGGCCAGAGAGCAAAGAGTGCGTATAAGTTAGTAAATAACGGAGGGAAAAGAAGGGCTACCCATGGTTTGTTAGGGAAATACATGGTAGTTAAGAGAATGGGCTGCTGGGTTTCAGTTAGAGAAGTATGTATGTATATGTATATGCATATACATATTCATCCATCCATCCATCCGTCTATATATATATAGACGGATGCATAAAGCATACGCGAGGAGAAAAGGGGAGGGTTGGAGTTTTTTTTATATACTCTAATCCGTGGTGGATGTTACTCCGGACCAGACTGAGACACCGGCCCGCCGAGTCGTAGTTGTTCGGGGGAGAGAATGAGCTGGTTCATCCGGTACATAGTCTCCATCTTCGCGTGAAGAAAAGGAAATGAAGAAAAAGAGAGGGAGAGAAGAAGGGAAGAAGCAAAAGCAGAGGAAGAGGAAAATGAAGAAGAAGAAGAAGAAGAAGATTATGATGAGGATGAAAATGATGATGAAGCTAGAGATGGGAGATTGGTCAAATGCAGGGAGCAGGGCGTTCGGCGCTGACTGGTCTGATGTAGAAGAAAGAAGAAAATGAGGCAAAACAGGCGCGAGGCACCGGTGGACTCGACCAAACCATGGGTTCGGCAATTTCTTGACCAGATCTATGTATGTACATACTGCACTAGTTAGTACCTGCACGGGTGCATGGGTATTCGGGGAAAGGGGATAAAGAGAGTATTGTAATACCTTCTCCCATGTCGTCCGTGTATATCTGAAGCGGCCTGGTAAGGAGGCAAGGGAGAAGCAAAGCAACATTTGGAGGTTGGAAGAAAGAGAGAGCGACGGGGGGGGATGATACGGAGGAAAAGACTCAAGCAAGGAATATTTATTTTTGGTCCTTTGACTTGGTAGAGATCAGATACCGGACCGAAAGACAGACAGATAGACAGACACCTTTCTTTGCCTCCCGCCCTCCTTATCATTTTCTCCATTGGGTAGCCATCCGGTGGGTGCCTTCACAACAATACATAGCAATGTGCGGTATGGAGGAGATGTGATGGAACCAAATGGAATTATTGTAGATATATATATAACTTCCATCTTCATTCCCGCCAGGATTTGCCCACGGGGCACATCCACGGGCCGCACAGGTGACCAGTGGGTGTGGCTGGCATACCGTTTGGGGATGATGTCACCCGTCCATGGCGAACTAACTACTCCGTAGTCAACCAGTTGTTCTATAGTTAGACTTAGTTTTTGGGGAAATGTGTTGCTCTCTTTTCTTGCTTGCTATTTTGATGCTGCATGCTTAAGCTTATGTACGTTTTAAAGTTGAAGACTCGTGCTTATTTTCCCTCCCAGCCGTAAGGGACTGTTGAAGTATCCGCAGCTCGCCTGTACTGGGTACCGCGGATACCAGAACTCAAGGCTTGCCCCAAGCGCACGGTCAATTCAAACACTGGTCTTAGTTGAACCGTCTCAACTGAACCTGCTCGCTGCTGAACGCCGTTCACGGTCTGCCTCACTAAATATATGACTGCAAAGGTGACCTTGTTTTCCAAGTATATTGCCGTCAACAAGGCCGGTCAGATATGTCACCCATTTACGGACTGTGATAATAAATAAATAGCTATGTCTTTTTAAGGGGGTCACAAGGGAATAGCAGAGAAAAAGGTTTCTCCCAACTACCCGCGCCTTTTCTTCTCCTCTTAACATCTAACAACTTATCTCAAGAAAGCCCTTTTCTTGCGTCCTTTTTTTTTTTTTACTGTTGGCCCCTCCCAAAATAAAGCCGTCTCTTTTGCATCCCTACGCTGCGAAGATCGCGACAGATAGCCTCTCACAAACTTCGAGCGAATGGTTCCCCCCTCCCCTCCCCCGTTGCTCGTCGCGTGACCTAATCACGATTATTCTAGTGAACTTACGTTTATCAACTGCTGTTGGAGGGATTGGATTCGGTGATTCGTACCCTCTATACCACCATGGCGCTTTTGGTGATTGAGCTCTTTTGCCCTAGTGGTCGAATAACTGCTTCATTGGAGTTATTAGCGCCCATTCGACGTCCCCACGGGAAAATCCTTTACGTATCCCAAGGAAAGTCAAATCATTGGGAGGGGTAGTGTTACCCTTTGATACTTAGACTTTACCCCTTAAAATCACTTGCCTTGCCTGCATTGGTGACGAGACGTGGAGTTTTGTGGTGATGTTGGTGGTGGAGGGCCCCTTAACTCTCACGATGAACTTATATCATCTTCAGCAGCGAACTCATTTGTGTATATATATATATATATATACGCCAAAGCATCTAAAGGGGGAGATTTGTCAAAACGTTGGTATTTCGGGTCGGCGCCCCCGGGAAGGAAAGGCATGCTTTATGAGCGACACTGACTTTGGGGTTATGGCATAATCCTCAGAACGAGGCGAATGTCTTTCAACACGCTGATTGTGTATTGCGATTGTAAGCTCTTCAGAGCAGAATTTGACGAGCAGTGGTGGCCAAAACATTTTCACTTTATACAGAAAGGATAGGTAGGGGATTGAAGTCGGCTTCGATTACTGACCAAGATGTATTAAAAGCCATCCAAGGTCAAGACTCTGATCAGACTCTTCATGTCTCATGGCAGGCCATTGACAAAAACTCTCAAGTGCCCATGCTCAATCTCGCAAATACAGAGAAGTGTCTAGAGATCTTTCTCTCCACCGAAGGAAGTCAATGGCTAGGAAGAAAGGATTAAAGAACTTGAGAGTCTTTCTCAAGCTCAGGGACAATGAGATTCTACTTGAGGAATCTGAGAACACCTCAGCTGACTAGCAAAAAAGGGCACGCTTAGAAAGGGAATGGAAAAAATATAGGAAGAGATCATCAAGCTGCAAAGGAAGCTTGGTGATTCAAGAGCAATTTTGCAGGTTCTTCAAGCAAAATCTCTCCTGCCCACATGTCAAATCTGTGAGAATCCACCTTGATTAAGTCCTTATACAATCCAGAACACCTCTGAATAGCGAATTTGAAGAATCGTTGGGGATAACCAACCTAGTAAAAGAACACACAATCACGTCAAAATCAGAGGGACTGCCCCGAAATGTTATACGCAATATGAGCAGGACGACTGGAGGCACTGGCGTCCATGGCGGGCTGTTAATCTGCACAGGTCTGCACTTCGCGAAGCTATGCGCAAAGAAAATACAAAGGCGAAACCTGCTGAGCGAATCCGGGGGAGGACGACTGGGGACCAGGATGTGATAACTTGATCCTATGTGTACTCTCTCCATGTTTGAAGCAACTGGCATAGACGTCGGCTGAAGAAAGTGGTTACCTTGAGATATATGCAAGAAAGTAACAACAATAACAATAATAGTGCAAGGCGATCGATGTAATCGTCGCCATCCGATTCCATATGACAAGCAAATGTCAAGCTCCAGCTGGCCCTTAGAAGTGTCCCTTGCAGAAGAAAATTAGATTACGGAGCCGCCGGGATGGTTTCTGTTCTTTTCGGGATATTTCAAACTGCCTTGCCTGCAATCCGGAGACCTCCCTGCATGAGAGCGTCGTTCATATCAAGAAGCTGTCTCTGGAGGAGAGGACAGCTGCAGCTCATCATATATTGTCGATGGTTTGAATTTTGCTTCTTGAATTGAAACCGGCCATGCTTTGGCCTCTGTTCCACTCTCTGCGCCCTATCACTCGCGGGAGATTTTCGGGGGCTGGCTGCTTGAATATAAATATATATATATATGTTCTTCCATAGATCATGGGATGGAGCTTCGGTTTGCGACAGTGCGGTCAATACCGTCTCTTGTTGAATCAAGGTCACTGACACCCAGAATATTTAGCTCGTCGTCGACAACACTCAGGGGGTAGTGTATGCGCATAATAATAGTCAAATATATGGGACATGTAAGAGGGTTGTGGTGGTAGCCTATAACTCGACCGTCAATTTCTTCTCGCCCATCCAGGGGGAATTAGATGGAACTTGAACAGGTTGTCGTTGCTCCCGGTCCTTGGGGAGTTTTGTTTAATAGTAGACATTTATTGTACTCCTCTGCCTAGTATTTCTAACTCATTTTCTGTCCTGCTTGTGACCATACTCATGCCCTTGACCGCTGCCTCTTCACAACCTTACTAAGTTTGGGCGCTTGGCCAATACAGTCTCACTTGAAATGTGCCACTCACCCAGAGCCCTTCGAGTTTGCTTTCCTCTGAACTGATTTTCTGGTGCTTTCAGGTTGTGTGGGTGAAATCAAACGACAGATACAGCGAGGTGGCGAGGTGGAACTTTTTAGTTGCTGAAATCTCTCAACCAGCACCAGCCCACCGTCTCCAAAATCTAGATACCATTCCTTGAGCTAAAAAGGCAATAGGAAGAAAGTTCCCTTTTTTATAAAAGAAAACCGGTCGTTCCATTCGAAGGGATATATTTCAACCTGAATCTCCCTCTTTTGAATGCGCCCGGATACAGTCGGCGTAGATCGGGTTTTTCATGGCCAGCGTCGGAGATAGAATCGATTTCTTGGCTGGAATGCCAGGTCCAGGATCAAGGAGGTGAAAATATATGCATCGCATTCATCACCCATAGCAGAGCAAAGGTGATCGTAACGGAGCGCCATATCTAGAGGAGACACAACGAATCGCCTGTTGGAAACCCGAACTGTAAAAATAGAACGTCCATGGAATCTTCTGTTGGTACAGCCACAAATTGAAGGAACGGTAACGTCGGAGCTTGCAAGTCAGTTATGGTTTAGCGACAAGATTTGGTAAATGAAGGAACAACAAATTCAAGTATTTGTGAATGAGCTTCCTCGCAACCCCTGCATAAACATACATGCCTTAATCCATAGATAGTGCATATGGAGTAGAAGCCTTGGGAAGTTGTTCCAAAACAAAAAACAAAATAAAAAATCTCCATATTCATGCGATCGGTTCAGAATATCCAGGAGCTTGGGTGTTTGTTGACATGGAGTGTTTATTTTTGGGATGCTCGATGGCGCCGATAAAACGCGTCAGGGGACGTTTAGTTTTATTTAACTATAAACTTTAGCCGCATGGCCGCTGTCATCTCCGCCCAACCACCAACCACCATGGCAATTTCTGTCGAACAGTTGACTCCATCGCACCACTGCGGTTTCTCATCAGTGGAATAACAGTCGCCGTTCTGGACATAACCGCTTCGTTTGCTCCGGCCCCACCGCGAAACCTCGTGTTGATGTGCTCTCTCTGCATCTCTGCCGCCCTCCCCTGCTCCCACCCCCAGACGCCAAATTTCGCCAGCCGAGACAGCCACAACGAGGCGGTATTGAATACATCGCTAATCAAGCCAGCCAGGAATTGCCCACCCCGGCTGCAGACTAACACGCACCTGGAGAAACGGAAGAACCTCCATCGTGGTCTCCACCCCTATCTCCGCCCCTTAGCCAACTTCAGGCGAACACCGATTTTGTGTCACTGAAGAACTTGCCTCCTTGTTCCCCTTAGTCAACCAACCCAGTGCCAGCCAACCCCGTGCCAATTATGGCATCTGCTCTGAGCAAACGCCAACAGGCGCGCAATGAGAGAGCTCTGCAGGAATTGATCAAGTCTGTCCCTGGCAATGACCGGTGCGTGGATTGTCAGGCGAGAAATCCAGGTACGTCCCATTCCCTCTGCTCCTATCTTTTGTCAAGAGACTTGCCTTCGGATACTAACTGCTTGTTTTTCATATAGGATGGGCCAGCTGGAATGTGAGTCCCTTTCCCCTCCCACCATAGCCTCTGTTCTCTTCCATCGTGCAGTTTCGGTTCCCCGAGCCGCCCAGTCATCCCTCGTGTCCAAGACTAGAATATGAATGAATGCCTGAGTTGTTCAGTTATGTTTAAAAGCGAAGTCTAATCAATATTCATTTTGATAGCTGGGCGTATTCCTCTGTGTGCGCTGCGCTACATTACATCGCAAGTTGGGCACGCATATATCGAAGGTTAAGTCGCTGACTATGGATAGCTGGTCGTCAGATCAGGTGGATGTGAGTCGATCCTGATAACGAGGATACCGGTACCCAGCTTCCGTACTTTCGGAATTGCTAATATTTTCAAAAGAACATGAAACGGAATGGCAACGCGGTTGTCAACAAATTATACAACCCGAGAAACGTCAAACCACCTATTCCCATTGATGTCGATGAGGTGGACTCTGCAATGGAAAGATTTATCAGACAAAAGTATGAGTTGAAGGTATTGGAAGATGGACGGCCGAAGCCCCCAAGCAGACATGATCCGAGTTATACCGCTACACAAGGTTCCGACAGGTCGCCCCCACCTCTACCGCCGAAAACGGGAAGACGCTTAGGTTTCGGACTGCGATCCGCGTCTTACAGCAATGCCGTTTCTAGTTCGGAGAAGTCGCCTCCGGGAGAGGACTACGCGTTTTCGACGAATAGACAATCGAGAAACTTTGGAGCTAGCGTTGTGGATTCAGATGGGACATTTGGATCAAAATTAGAAGCACTGCGAGATATGGGGTTCCCAAATCACAAGCGTAATGCAACTATTCTGAGAGGCCTGAATGGAAACATGGATAAGACTATAGAATCGTTGGTTAGGCTAGGAGAAGGTCCTGCACCGCGGTCTAGATCCCAGACTCCAGTCCCAAAGGTGACTCCTACGGCTTCTCAGTTTCCCGAACCCGTCAGAAGCCCGAAATCGACAGATTCGAATAATCCGTTTGATAACCTGGATTCCGCCCCGTCGCGTGCACCATCTGGCTCTGCGGTGAGCCAGGCCGAACAGCAACCTGCCATCACCAATGGCGCTAAATCCTATAATCCATTCGACTTTTTAGGAGCGCAGACAGCCCTAACACAACCCACGCAATCACTAGATCAGTCATTCCAGCAACTCCAAGTGTCACAGCCTTTATTTCCAAACATTACAGGCGGATATCCCAGCCAGCAAGGCCAGATACCATTCCAAAGATCTCAGCAATCCATGACGCCTCCAGTTACTATGTCCTCTCAAAACGGCCTTACCGCATCTCCCGCGCCTATGAACGGCGCCTACAACCCTTTCTTCCAAAATGTACAGCCCGTGCCGGGAAATACAAACAATAACCCCTATTTTGATCAGCCTCCAGGCTTCTCACCAACCAACCCGTTTTTCAATGTCTCTGGCCAAGCTCAACGCTCTCAGTCGCAGACTCTAGCACCAGGAAATGGCGCTGGAAATGCTAATCAATTTCAGCGCTACAGCACCATGCCGGCATTTTCTTCTTCCTCTGCATTCCCCCAACAGCAACAGCCACAACCGCAACAATACGTCCCTCAAGATCAACAGTCATCTTTCAATCCCTTCACCCTACCAACTATCCCGCCATCAAACCCTTCCTACCAGCCTCAATTTGATCTCCAGCCCACGCATCAGACCCTCATGTCCCAACATACTGGCAAAATAGACAAATCCAGCATCCTTGCCTTATATAATTTTTCCCAGCCCCCACCCACGATTCCCGAACAGCCTGCGCAGCAATCAGCGCCCAATTTCACCACACAACCTCAACAGCAGCCACAGCAGCCACAGCAGCAGCAGCAGCACCAAAATTCGGCCGCACCATTCAGCCTCTCCAACTCTAACAGCAGGAACCCATACCACACCGCGCCTCCCAACGCAATGAGCACCCCAGGCGCCGCACTCACCTCAACCTTGGTGGACTCTAGGTCACAAATGGGATTTGCGCCTGCTGGAGTAGGAGGAGGCGCAGGCAGCGGTGGCGGTGGCGTAGGAAATCCGTTCCCAAGAACACATATGAGCCAGGCTAGTGTGGATATTGGCGGGATGCAGAATGGTCGCCATAGTCCGGATGTATTTGCGAGCTTGAGCTCGAGGTATGTGCGGTAGTTGTATTTTTTTTCGGCGGAAAAAGGGCGGGGGAGAAGAGCGGTGGAGAGGGGAGGAGCCGGGGCCCCGCGGGAAAACGGGGAGAGGGAATAGAGTTTGTGGGGGTGGGGGTTGCAGTTGATTGAGGGAATGGTCGGGACTGTTGAATATTACGCCACGCGATATTTATGTTTGCTTGGTTAGGATTGGATCGGATTGTCGTTTGTTGACGGGTACATATTTTTTTCTCTGCATGTTTTTTGTTCCGCTCTATCTCCAGTCGTCTTTTTTTCAACACTGGACCTGGAGCTTTTGTGCTGTCAAACCTATCATTCTTGTTTCGGGATGAGAAATTTCATCCCTGCTCCTTATTCACCAGCATGAACATCATCAATTCTCATCATTTTCTTTCGAAACTCGTCTTGCTGAGAGAGCATTTTTTGGCATTCTCCATTTACCCCCGGGTTCGGATGACTTTTTAATATCCTGTTGCTAACTCTTATACATACTACACGCCGTATTTCAGCGCATTCTTTCTTCCTTTTCTCCATCTTTTGCAGCATACTTTCGATACGTTTTTAACAATTCAACCCGTTCTCCACGCCATTGTGGGTTAGGGAATCCATAACAGTTCAACTCATCATCCCCTTCTGCTAAATTCGACGGTATTGTTTCCTTTACTTAGATCATCACATGGTGGACCACCTCATGGATTGTTTTGGACGTTTCCCACGGTTTAACGCTTTTCATATTTATATATATATATATATATATATATTCATCGCGCCAATAATTTATAAAAACTCAACTCCACGTCTCTTATATATATAACTCTATTCTTGTGGTTATCCCAATATCTCTGCAGGTTACGCGAAATGACTTTGGTTATTCCACGGTTTATGATGATGTGTCCTCCGCAAAGTGCGATTTTGCTGTGCGGATTTTTATATATTTACGTGATGAAGATGTGAGAGATTCGGGTGCTGAATTTAAGCGAGCAGATTCTTTCTTTCTTTCTTTAATTATATTTAATTTTTCTTCAATATCAATATCGAAAGGATTCATGATGGCAGATATTCGTCGTTGAAAGACCATACAATAAACCTGGCTGGATATTCCCAAATAGAACAGCATGTGATATCAGTGAACCGAGAAAATGAAAAAAAAAAAAAAAAAAAAAAAAAGTTATACATGAATAACAAAGAAGAATATATATCGTCTCTCACCCAGGCATAGGTGTAGGCCAAATCAAAGCAAACTATCTAAAAGGGTGATTTATCCTCAACATCCTATCCGTCTCCGATGTATTAAAGAAGAAAAGGCGAGGGAAAAAAAAAAAAAAAAAAGGCCCAGTGCAAAGCTCAAGACCACAACATCCTCTCTGACTTCCCCCTGGACTTTGACTTTTTCACCAACGCATCCCAATCTGGTACCCACGGCGACTCGGTCATCCACTCTGGCCACCTCGTGTGCTTTCTCCGCCCCACCCACGACCACGGCCATGACCACGTCAACTGCCACCGCCTCGCATTCCGCTGCAGCGCCGAGAGCGACGGCCACGACCACGACCAAGAAACCTGGTACCATTTCCTAGATGTTGGCGGAGAGAGGGAAAATGGCCACGTCGTCGGGAGGTAGGATGATGATGATGATGATGATGATGATGGCGATGACGACCACGACCAGGAGGCGGGCAAAAACGACGAACCCAAACCCAAGCTACCCCTCACGCCCGACATTGTCCGGAAAAACGACGATCCCCTCGCCGCCTCCTTCCGAAATCCATCAATGATCTTATCGAACTGTCTCTCGCGTTGCTGCATGTGTCGCTGCCAGCCGGCCTGGTTCAGCAGCTGTGTATGCTCGCGCCATTCCCGCTGGATAGTCTGATCTAGACACCAGACGACGATGTCGCCTTTGCGACGCCAGTCGTCGTGCCAGGCTGTGTTCCAGGTGCGGTAGCATTCGGCGTATGGGGAGCTATGAAGGGAGGTGCGGAGGGTTGGTTCGAGTTGGCCAAAGAAGGCGAGGTAATCCGGCCACAAATGGTGGTGAGGCATTGTAGGATCCTGGGAAGTGTTGGATGATGGGCGATGGTGGGTAAGTTGATTGCTGTTGAGTTGGTAGGAGGGTTTTGAAGGGAAGTGGCGTAGTCCACCTTGCATGTTTTTTTGGAGGAAGGTGGCTGGGTCTTCGTAGAATAGGTCTGCTTCATCTAGGTAAGTGGATTTTTCAGTTGAGTTGAGGTTTACCGGTGGCTCGCAGGATAGGGCCCAAGCGTGGATTCTCGGAAAGATGAGGTGGGAGCGCCAGGGTGTGCTATGGCAAGGCATAAGGAAGCCAATTGTCATAACTGTGGGCATCACGGAGGATGAAGACGAAGAAGAAAAAGAAGAAAGACCTGCAGGGTATCCCAGCTTGGGTGGGGTGTCTCCTAGGTAGTGGCCGACATATTGGGTGCGGAAATAGTCCATGACGTTGAGGACACCTGATGCGTGGGAGAATGTAGTATAGTAGGCAATATAAATGTTTACAAGGGAGAGAAATATCAAAAGGAGTCGTCGGGAGCCGTTTGAGCGGGAGCGAGAGGAGATGGGGGGAAGGAAGAACTTCACTGCAGGCTGAGAGGCAAGGATTATAAGGGCGGGAAGAAGCGGGTAGATGAAGCGAACTTCTTTGTGGGAGACCAGTGAAAGGACGGCCGGCATAAATGTGCAAACAACTGCAAGCCGACACTTAATGGAATTCTGTTGGCTAGTGAGGCTTCTCTGCTTCGCGAACATCGCCTGGAAAAGTCCTATCAGGGAAAAAGGAAGAGTAGTCATGAGGAGGAGTGGGTAGCCCTGAGAGAGGTAGTAATGCCAGTCATTGCGTCCATAAAATATGGCGAGTGACTGGGCGATGTTAAAGTAGAGAAATTTAAAAGGAGGAAATGTCCAGGAACCGTAGTAGACACGGTCCAAAAGCGTCGATATACCGAGCACAAGGGATCTACCGAATTATCAGAAACGTTTTCCATTGGGATAATTGAATTTTGAATAAACGTACCCGGAAAATATAGCTTCATAGCTAAACGTCATAAATTCCTTGATCGTAGGCCTAATGAAGGAAACCGTCCATGCTTGACGGAATGATGCGGGTTTTTTAAACATCGCAAAGGTTGCTAGACACATCCAGATCAAAAGATTGGTTGGGCGGAGAACGCAAGCAAAAGCTGCAAGAAGGAGACATGGCCGCAAACTGTACTTCGGTCAGACTTGATCAAGCCTAAAGTTATCAACTTAGTATACCTGGACACTCCGCTCCGCCCATACCTCTGGGTGGCCGGCTTGTTTCTTGTGCTGTCATTCCTGGAGCTCGCCCTTTGCGGATAAGATAATTCCGACGGCCATCCCCACGGCCATAAATACAATGCGACAACTGTGAGACTCGTCTCAAGGCAATTGGATAATGTCCTTGTCGAACAGAACCACTGCCAGGGACTTAGGACGGTCAACGCGAGCTGCAGGAGAAGTAATTCAGTGTCTGTTATCCAATATCTATGCCGATGTTGGTGCAATCGCATCACTTACAGCGCCCCAGGCTTCATAGCTGCTGTTCCCATAAACCTTCCCGGCCAGCTTCCACGTATAAAAATCCCCCACAGCGGCGAACAGTGCCTGTGTGAGTTTTGGGGCGGCAAGGAGCAAGTTTGCGCGATAAAGAGGCGATATCGAAAGATATCCAGATACCAGGTTAGAAACGTAATAAACAGCCGCGAAGATATACGGATGTATCGAAGACCGCAAGTGATGCCTCCATTCCTAGCGCGATGCCATTAGCTTCACAAAAGAATATAGAGCTATACTCTGCTTGATAAATCCGCACCCAAGTTATCCAAGCACCGCTGTCCCCACCGAACGCAATCTGCCATGCAGGTTCCAACGACTGGAAGAATTCGTCTGGTTGGAAAAAGGTCCTGACGCAAAGTGCGTTTAATGCACGAAATGCAATTAGGAAGAGGAGGATGTTCTGCGGGGTGCCCGAGTCTTTCTGCCTGGGTGAAGAGGCTATGGAGCCGGATTCCGTTTTACTGTCGGCCGTAGTAGAGCGAGCCTTTCGTGGCCGTGTCGACGTCGAAGGCATGGTCGTCCCTTATCACCATCTCGGGACCCGGCTCTGGACACGCCAATCGTGGGGAGTTCGGGGATGGAGCAATGGTCGCGTGTCAAGAAGTTGCTGTGAATGCTGCTAGCGGACCCTGTGAAAAGGACTTTTGTTTTGCAAACTGCGGCGGTTGGATTGGTTGCGGATAAACTTCAACGTCGCACGCTACTGCACTCCCCGGCCAGCGTGAGCGTCTAGCGGGGACGGCATCCTGGATTGCATCCTGGATGGCTGGGACAAAGCAAGATCTCAATGGATATCGTCGGCCATGCCACAGTTTCCGCCGCATTTAAACTCCGATTGATTCCCTCCGCCGAAGAGCATCGTCTGATATCTAAACGCTAGAAGAGCTAACTAAGGTTCACAAGTGTGGTCCGTTCAGAAAGCTAAAAGCTATATAAAACCGCCGCGAGTCCTCACTCTAGTTACATCACTCACAGCCGTCCTCACTATATACCACGCTCAGTTACCACTCAATCATCACCACCATCGTCACCATGTCTCCAATCGCCACTGACAAAGCCGCCGCAGCCTCTGCTCAGACTGCAAAGACAAGCCTGAAGTCGGCCGCCGGCCCAGCTGCGTCTTTCGACCGCTCCCGCTTCCACGCCTCCTCATCCTCCGCCGCTATCAACGCAGAGCATCAGTATGCAGCTCACAACTACCACCCGCTTCCTGTCGTCTTTGCCCGCGCTGCCGGCACTACCGTATGGGATCCTGAGGGGCACTCCTATCTCGATTTTCTCTCCGCCTACTCAGCCGTTAATCAGGGCCACTGCCATCCGGAGTTGGTCAGGGTGTTGGTTGATCAGGCGTCTACCCTCACGCTGAGCTCTCGTGCTTTCTACAATGATGTGTTCCCCAAGTTTGCGGAATTCGTGACGAAGTTCTTCGGTTTCGATATGGTGTTGCCCATGAACACAGGTGCAGAAGCTGTGGAAACCGCGATCAAAATCGCCCGGAAATGGGGCTACAAAACCAAAGGAATTCCTCACAACGAGGCTATAGTCTTGAGCGTGGAGAACAACTTCCATGGACGCACTGTTAGTGAACTAAAATAACCAAGGGCGCTTCTTGCTGTCAACCGCTTTATGTCCCTATCTATGTATATATTTCCTTTTAACTAACAGGGGAGGATTACAGTTTGCGGCAATATCAATGTCATCTGATCCAGAATCAAGAGATAACTATGGCCCTTATTTGCCGCTAATCGGCAGCACGATTCCAGGCACGAACAAACCCATCCCGTTCAATGACAAAGCCGCGCTGCGTGAATCGTTCGAGAAGGCAGGGCCCAATATTGCCGCCTTCTTAGTCGAACCGATCCAGGGTGAGGCTGGCATCGTCGTCCCTGATGATGACTACCTTAGGGAAGCCAGAGCTCTCTGCGACAAACACCGCGCCCTCCTCATTTGTGACGAGATCCAGACCGGCATCGCCCGAACTGGCAAACTACTCTGCCACGAGTGGAGTGGTATCAAGCCAGACCTCGTCCTCCTAGGCAAAGCGATATCCGGCGGCATGTACCCTGTATCCTGTGTCTTGGGGAGCAGGGACGTTATGCTCACAATCGAGCCGGGCACGCATGGCTCCACGTATGGTGGCAATCCGCTCGGTTGCGCCGTCGCCATTCGCGCGCTAGAAATCATCCGCGACGAGAAAATGGTCGAACGAGCGGAGAAGCTTGGCCACCAATTCCGTGCTGGGTTGGCTGCCATAGATAGTCCTATGATCCAGGTAATTCGAGGTAAGGGGCTGTTAAATGCCGTCGTCATCGACGAGTCTAAGACTGGCGGGCACACCGCGTGGGATCTTTGCATATTGATGAAGGAAAAAGGGTTATTGGTACGTCTTTTTTGTCTTTTTTTCCTTCCCTATTCTCCAAAAATAGCTTTTGTTAAACGACTAACCTTTTGCCCTTGTTCTTCTATAGGCAAAACCAACACACCAAAACATTATACGCTTCGCACCACCACTGGTCATCACGGAAGAAGAGCTTAAAAAGGCACTGAACATCATCGATCAGGCCGTCAAGGAACTGCCAACGATGAAGAGTGCGTGAGTTGAGTGAGCGAATCTCTCCGCTCTCAATAACCCCAAAAGAAGCCGGAAAAATAGCCGAAAAAAGATCCGAAAATCCGAAAATCAATGAATTAATGAAACGGAGCGCCTGCAGGTTTGTTTGCATGCAACGAACATTCTATGACGAGTTATTGACGGGATTCCATTCTTATTTGTGCCTGGCCTTCGTTTTTGTTTTGTCTCTTTGTTTGTTTCCTCATCCCCTCTCACATTCCATCTTGCAAATTATCATCATAAAGAGCTTTCAATCT
The DNA here is from genome assembly GCF_000150115.1 of Histoplasma capsulatum G186AR. Classification (NCBI taxonomy): domain Eukaryota; kingdom Fungi; phylum Ascomycota; class Eurotiomycetes; order Onygenales; family Ajellomycetaceae; genus Histoplasma; species Histoplasma capsulatum. The sequence goes on along the minus strand of NW_025544813.1, from coordinate 615,683 downwards.
AGTGTCTATGGTGTATACATACTGCCCCAATAAGAAATATTGGCGAACGCTCGCTCTTTCCTTTTTTTTACACGGGTGGACTCTCTGCTCTGGCCTGCAGCCTTGGGTTGGCGACTTTGCTCGGTGGTTTATTTTCCTGTTGCGTTTCCATCCCAGTGGTGACAGATTTTATTGACTTTTATCGTGCCTTGTTTCGCTACGTAACGGCTACTCTACTCTGATATGCCGTGGCTGCGGTATGAGCCCCGCTGGTTATTGCTATTATTTTCATTGTTTATTTATTATGATGGTTTTGCGTGAACATGCGGCAATCCGCCTGTTTTGCTGTACAACATGGGTTAGTAGTTATTATATATACTCATGGTGGCCGGAGAGGGTTTTCTTGGTATAGCCATTTGTTTTTTTTTTTTTTTTTTTTTTTTTTTTTTTTTTTTCTTTGGTTGTCTTTTCCTTCGTTTTTACGAGCGGCATATCTATTACTTGATGCGAAAGGGAGTTGGAGATGTGGGGGTATACATACCTAGTGAATATGATATTTTTGAGAACGGCAATGATGCCGAGAGTGCAAGGGGTTCAGATGAAAAATGCGCCTTGTAATGTACGGTTTCTTAGTTTTTCCCTAGCACCGACACCTTACAATCCCCCCAGCCCTTCTCCTAGCACTGCAATAGGTAGGATATGCTACATGATAACGTCTGGCATACATACAAACCTAATCATTCACCTATCCCCTATCCTCAATGCCCACTGTTTTTCGCTCCCCCCTTTCTTAACCACCCAATGCATCCACTTTACACAATATGCTGGTCGAAATATCCCCTTCTCGACCAATGAGCTTCCAGCAGATAGGCGTTCTCTAATGTGTACTTCTTTCATTTCTCTCTCTAGTGCGAACCCCTGACAACCACCTCCGTCTCCTCGTCCTCCTTCCCACCGCTACCCCACGACCTACGCCCGCACTTCCTCCTCCTCCGCCTCCTCTGCCTCCTCCTACTCCCGCTACTGCTGCTGCTACTGCTTGCTGCTTCTGATGCTGGAGACGGTGTAGTGCGTCGCAGTGAGTGCCTAACGAAGCAAGAGCCGAAATAATGGATCAAGTAGGCAAACACGGACATGAATGCGAGGAGTAGAAAGATGATTAGGACTATGACAATGTCCTTTTGCATTGGAGGCAGTGGTGGTGGTGGTGGTTGATGTTATTGTTCTTGAAGTTACTTGATCCGATTTTGAAGACGCTGCGTATCTGGTGATTTAGCATTCATTCTTTTCTTATAGGTCTTTTAATATTTCTTATTTTTTATTTTATTTTATTTTATTTTATTTTATTTATTTATTTATTTAATTTTTTTTTTCGTTAACTTACTCCTTGTTTCACAATACTCTCCCTTCTTGTCTGCGGTTTGTGTCTCTTATGAATTTATTAATCCCTTTTCCGCCCCGTTTTTAATAGGATGGATGGTCTTTCGCTTTCTTATACCTGCGAAGAAGAGGTTGAATACCCCGTAACGACTGCTTGTGTGGTTCGAGAGGTAAGCGAGACGATATTTCCGATGCGTAGGGAAAATCCACCAGAGTATTGCTGAGATTCGAGGAAAGAGAAACGAATTCCCAGATGGACAGATAACTTATCTGGTACTCTCTAACGCAGGGCTTTCTTTCAGGAAGGAAGAATGAGAGCTGCAATACCTCCAACATCCAGAGCAAGTCCCCAATCGCGAGTTATGGCAGCCTCGTAGTGTGGAACGACAACACATCCAAATGAATGTAAATTATAGTTCCTTCCGAAATCCGCGACACAGCACGGCAAGAAACTCTCTCGGCGTTGTGCATGTTGCCAATCCTCAAGTAATAGATATCAATAAGGTTAAGTTCACTTGACATGGTAGAAAAGAATCTGTAGAAGGCTTTTCTTATGACGTAAACGCGAAGTAAGCATGAAGCGAAGGGCAACGGTTGAGTGAGGGAAATTCTTTCTTCCGCGTTCAGCGAAGATATGAGATTCAAGTTGTCTGGAAGGAAATACGCAAAGGGAAAGAATCAAATTTTATAACCTCTGAAGCCCAAAGTATTTGATAAATCCCGGAAGTCAAAATATGCTGCGGAGAACAGCACGGGAGGCCAGGATTGGTGCCTTGCCAGCTGAAGCTGCTGGGAAGGACGTGAAATAGAGCCCAGGGGCCCACGAACAAGCATAGAAGATTCTTGTGTATTTGACATTCGATTTTCACGCATCAGGTACGTGGGACATATTTCGTGCCCCCGCTTCGATAAGGCACGGAAAAGGGAAGAAAAGAAAGTAAACAGCGGAAATGAACGCTAAGTTTTCTTCATATGGATTGTTATATAGCAGGGCTCCTTGCTTGGAGGCTTAAAAAACCATATGGTGAGTCCGCGGCCAGGGTTCTTTTGGATGTAGTATTTTGTGTGCGTTTGTATGATGGCAAGTGAAGTGGTTGTACATGTACATTACAGTACATTTGATTCCGCATCGCCTTCCCATCGAACCTAGGAAACCAATGATAGGTATTCGGCCAGGCACATATACGAGAGTGGCTTTCAAAATCAAATTCCTCAAGGAGCCAACGCAATTGTTCTGATCAGTTTTCGTGTTGTATCTTCAAGTATGGATGCCTAGGGAGTTGTGTGGAGATATTCATCTCCATGACGATTTGTTTCAAGTTTTGCCCGTAAATCGCTCCCTTGAAGATAAGATAGAAATGGAACTGGTGCCTGTTCACTGGTAGGCGTGATTCCCAAACTATCACATATGCAGCCCGCAAGCGGCTTCCGGTGTGTATTGGAGGAAAGGAGAGTGAAGGTTTGTGTTTCGGCTAGGGCAAGAGTTCCAGGTCTCGGCAAATTTAGCATCACGATGCATGATGCTGAAAAGTCTGATTGTCTTCAGTAAGCTCTGGTCCCTGCTTTGCATCTATGGATAGTTTGAGAAATAGTAAGAGTGTTGATGTCCTGTATCCCCTCGTCTGGCCGCGAGGACACAATTAGTGTATTTTTTAGTGTGTACATTAGTGTATTAAATATATGAAGGTTACTGGGCCATATGAGAGATCAGCTGTATTGATGTGTTTTAGTGTAATTTATGTAATCTATTTGATCTAGTCAACTAACTAGTCCTAATTAATATGATCAGAATGGAACTTCTTTCAATATCCTCTCTTCAAGCAGAGAGCAATATTACTACATGCTGCACAACTATATCTTTGCAATAAGATAGCACTATAACCATTAGATTATCCAAAAAGCTAACATAATCATTTGTTAAATGGTTGTGCTCATAGTATCTGTGGGTGTGGTGGTGTGGCCACTCAACCCACCATCTATCTATACACTGACAGATTGCTTTCACTTTGCATCTATTTTTGTACTATCTAATAAAAAAAATTAGTCAATCTGATTAAAAGAAGCATTAAGAAATTGAAGATTATCTATAGAAGTCATATTTCTTTCTCAAAGCAGAGTGATCAGAGTGATAAGAAGATCATGAATATGAATGAATCAAGATAAGAAGATAGCAGATTACTAAAATAGTGAAGCAGTATCAACAAATCAGATTATATAGAATTTAGTATGAAGAATTATTGGTTGGTACATCAGAACTAACAGCTTAGTTGTTACACTAATTGTATTGCACTAATTGTGTCCTCGCGGCCAGACGAGGGGATAGTATCACCTCATCGCCTTTAGGAATCGTGTTTTGGAGGTTTCCATAAATCGTATTTGGCTCGGCAAATATCCTGTGGGGCGGGCGGGGGTTAACATGGAGTACCCAGCCCGACATTGCCTTCACTTCGCGAAACATACCAACTCCTCACTGAACATAAATTGTTAGAGTTCGGCAACTGTTTGTGGGGATTTTTCCTCAGTCGAGGTTGGAGCGTGTTGCGTGCGTCTCTCAAATGAAATATCCCCTTACCCTCTCCTCCCCTCGCTTACTTTCGCCGCCCGTTTGCTTCGAAGACCAACACGATTTTTAATGGGCGATCGATCGTACTCTTGTTTCCCTCATCCAATATCCCAAAGGAAACACAGTATTGCTTTATCCCTGTTGTCCGAATGGTGTCGGTATTCCATTGTCTTGGCGTTGGTTAACTCATACAACACCTGTTACTTGGATTTAAGACAAATAGGGAAATTCTTGCGCGTCAGCAAATATTATGGACGCTTATCTTTTCCAACAAACCCGTTCTGCGGGAGACGTCGAGCCGGAAATGAGTACGGCAATTTCTTTCAAGTCGAATTGTAAAATACCCCGATATATTGGCCGGAAGAAGGCGACCAGAGGTTGCCCTGACGTCCTTTGCTATTTGGGCCGAGTCCCTGGCTGGACATGACAATAAAAAGATTGGATCAAGTTCTTTTGCTTAACTGGTTTCTCTACATCCTTTTTTCAATTGTAAAATCTTCCATATAGGTGGAACAGTGGCAATGCTTGCCACGTCCACCAAGAGGAGCAGTATCTTTCCCTCGTCATAATTGAAAGAATAGATAAAGTTACCCATAATTCTCTAGATCAGGAAGGTTTTCGATAGTGAGTATCGAGACAACTCGTCCGTCGGTTATGACCAGCACGAAACCATGTAAGCACGGAGGAGCCGACCGACGATGGCTACCTGCCAAACACATAACCCTATCTGTCAATTAGAAAATAGACATGACATTACTAATCTATGAAACATGCCACGTCCCAAGGCCGAGTGCGGGTTACAGTTGAACGTGGTTTATTAAAAGTTGAACATGGTTTAAAAAAAGTGGGTCTGAAAAATAAACCATGCTCAGCTCTTCACTTCTCACTAAAATATACACACACTAAACATCTTTTACACACTCTCACTTTATATTACTAATTAGCTCTTATTTAGTTCTTCTACTTCAATATCTGAGGCTTTTCAACATATGAAAAGCAGTTATGAATTAGAATTAGTGATCTAGAGTTAGAATCCAGGTTAGCTAGGAATTAGAGCTCTGAGAAATATGATAAAATCACTGTGCTCAACACATTTGAAGAGGTGTGAGAGATGTGTGGGAGATATGGCTAGCGCATGTAGTTTTAATGAGGGGTTGACATGGTTTATGGTCAAAACCACACTGAAGATTATTCCAGCCCAAAAAATTAACCATGTTCAACTTTTTATTAACCACATTCAACTGTACGCCCTCTGTGCCCAACAAAAGATGCTCCATCGCTGACAAATTCGTGGCTCACGGCACCGCCTCGGAACAATGTCCACCCCGACTCCGGTGCATAAACCCAATCCGCGGGAATCTCGGAGCAAGTAATGCAGGAGAACGGGCTCCAACCATGCAACCATGCAACCATGGATGGCAGGCGGCTGCTGAGGGTCCAAAACCTCCGACCGACGGATTAGTCTTCGGACTAGCAATGCTTGGTGCATTTTACGAGCTTTTGCAACTCCCAAGTGGAGGCCTCGAACGCCTCCAATGTCAAACAATGTCCTCAAGCGAGAAAGGGAGGGCAAGCGGGTTTGAAGAAAAGTGCTTTTCCGCGCTCAAGGCAAATAAATGGCCATTGAGCCATAGTGAAACAAATGGCCCGTTTCCGCCATTGGATTTCGCTGTTGACCGTCTAGTGAGGATGTCCGTCCCGTCTCTCAACTGGGCGTTGAGTGGAGATGTTACTGCCTATGAACCTAGGCATCTCCGTCGGTCGCGATTTCTTTTCCTCCTCTCCCGGTATGAACACTAGTGTAAAAGGCAATGCCTGCGGTTCCGTTTACCCCAGATGTTTTGTGCTCACATGTCCCCCTTCATTATTAATAACAAAAAGGCAGCCTAGATGACTCGGAGATAACAGACCTTGGACTCCTTCTTTTACATCTCTCCTCTGCCATGGTCTCTTTCTTTTTCCGAATTTTGTCCTGTGGGGGTTCATATGCAGCGAGACAAAGTGCTTCTGCCCCAAGATGACTGTCGATGGAGAAGAAAAGCGGGATGATGGTATGGGAACATGGGATAAATCTTCTCCATTCGTAGAACCGACGGATCCAGCGACTGCGAGACAAAAAACAGGATCCGATGCCACAGTCGAGCTTCGGAACAGCAAAGAGCTAGACGTTCCCCCAAGCTCTTCACACTCCGAAGGCAGCAAGCTTTCCGAACAGAGGCAAGCTGCCGAATCGGCCAAGCCGCCGAGAAGATGGTCCCAAAGGTTAAATCCATTCCGATGGCGTCAGATACCCCCCGTGCCTACAGAAAGGACTGTATCCAAAGAGTATGGAGCTGGATATCTGAGCTTGGTGACATTTCACTGGATATCTTCGTTAATGACGGCAAGTAATTTCCCCTCTATAGATATAGAAGCAACCCAGATAGCAATAAGAAAAAAACACCTTGCGCTCTTGGATCTGTCATCACCGGGACCTTTGCAGGATGCTTTCCGCTAACCTTTCTTAGACAGGATATCTGCGACCCTTAGAAGTCCAGGATATCTGGTTGGTGAATCCGGATAGGTCGGTGGATGTTCTTGTAGTCAAACTTGAACGGTCATTCCAGAATTGTGTTCGCAGGGGCGATCGCTATCCACTCTTATGGGCAATATACGAAAACTTCAAAGTCGAATTTTGGGTGGGCGGCATCTGTGCATTGTTCTCGAATCTGCTCCAGGTCATGACACCCTTCACTTCACGGTATCTCATCCAATTTGCAGCAGATGCATATCTCGCGAAACACGCTGGCAAGCCTGGCCCACAGCTGGGACGTGGCATTGGAATCGTCATTGGGATCTGCTTTATGCAAACCTGCCAGAGTCTTGGTGCAGCGCAGTTCTTCTATCGAGGAATGATCGTCGGAGCCCAAAGCCGTGCTGTCCTTATCAATATGATATTTTCCAAAGCTTTGAAACTTTCCGGCCGTGCGAAAGCGGGTGGTAAAGCTACGGCGGAAAGCTCAGAAAATCAAGGTTCAAAGGGCACAGCCGAGGAATCGGAATCTCTTCGCGCAGCCCGTGATGGGATTCTCAAGGGTAGATTCCAAAAGAAACCGGGGAAGGCTAACGGCCCCAAGGTAACACCGGACGCTGCTACGGGCATTGCCGGTGATGGCGTTGGATGGAGTAACGGCAGGATCATCACCCTAATGAGCGTGGACGTGGATCGCATTGATAGAGCTCTTGAGTTGTTTCATCTACTTTGGACCTCTCCCATACTGGTCGTAGTCGCTCTAATCGTCCTTGTGGTTAATATAGGCTATAGCGCTCTTTCTGGATATGCGCTGTTACTGACCGGGTTACCGTTTGTCACCTACTCTGTCCGTTCCCTTATCAGACGACGAAAGAAGATAAACAAAATGACGGATGAACGCGTTTCTCTTACCCAGGAAATCCTGACGGCTGTCAGATTCGTTAAGCTTTTCGGCTGGGAGAGCAGCTTTCTGAGGCGACTGAATGACATTCGGCAACGCGAAATTCACGCCATCCAAGTCATTTTGTCCATACGAAACGCTATTCTCTGTGTATCTCTGTCACTTCCTGGGTTCGCATCTATGTTGGCCTTTATAACCTACTCTCTATCGAACCACGTACTGTCTCCTGCCCCGATATTCTCATCGCTCGCACTCTTTAATGCTCTCCGCATGCCGTTGAACATGCTTCCTCTTGTGCTCGGTCAGGTAACGGATGCGTGGACGGCCCTTGGACGAATTCAAGAGTTCCTCCTTGCGGAGGAGCAACAAGCGGACATACAACAAGACACGTCCTTGGCTCCTGCCATTAAAGTTGAGGATGCGTCATTTGCCTGGGAGCGTTTACCTACCGATGCAGCAAGGGAGGCCGACAGGAAAGACGAGAAAAGAATGAGGAGGTGCAAGGAAGTGAACGAGTCAACCTCGCCTGCCCAGGGAAACTCTACGTGTGATCTTCCAATCGAACCTTTCGAACTCAAAGATTTTACTTTTGAGATCGGCCGTAATGAACTTATTGCGGTCATCGGAACAGTTGGCTGTGGTAAAAGCTCGCTTTTATCAGCCTTGGCCGGAGAAATGCGATTGACAAGGGGCAACGTTACCATGAATGCTACACGGGCTTTCTGCCCCCAGTACGCTTGGATTCAGAACGCCACTGCGAAAGATAATATACTTTTTGGTAAAAGATATGACGACGTATGGTATAATAAAGTTGTAGATGCCTGCGCTCTGAGAACTGATTTCGACATGCTACCAGCCTACGATGCGACGGAAATTGGCGAACGTGGAATAACAGTGTCGGGAGGACAGAAGCAGAGGCTTAATATCGCTCGGGGTATTTATTTTGATGCGGATGTCATCCTCATGGACGATCCATTATCAGCCGTGGATGCCCATGTTGGCCGCCATATCATGGATAACGCTATATGCGGGCTGCTTAAAGACAAATGTCGAATACTTGCAACACACCAACTTCATGTCCTCAGCCGATGCGATCGTATTATATTGATGGATGGCGGTCGTATATCTTCCATCGATACTTTCGACAACCTTATGCGTGACAATGAGGCGTTTCGTCAGCTGTTAGCGACTACGTCCCAGGAGGAGGATACTTCAAAGAATGGAAGCGACAGGGAGGATGGCATTGAAGCTGCAAGTGTGGAAATGCCGAAAAATAAATCCAAAACATCGAAACCGTTGGCTCTGATGCAGCAGGAAGACCGAGCAGTTAGTTCAGTTGACTGGGAAGTGTGGAGGGCATATATCGCGTCGTTTGGCCTGATAATAAATGGTCCGTTCATCGTTTTGACACTGATTCTCTGCAGCGCAGGAAATATAGTAACGAGCTTGTGGCTTTCATTCTGGACCTCAGACGAGTTCGGCCTGTCAACTGGCCAGTATATCGGTGTATACGCTGGACTGGCCGGCATCCAGCTGTGCCTCATATTTGCATTCTCTACGACTCTGTCAGTGAGCGGAACGAATGCGAGCAGGGTAATGTTTCAAAAGGCGATGACGCGAGTTTTAAGGGCTCCCATGGCGTTTTTCGACACCACCCCCATGGGTCGTATTGTCAACCGATTTTCCCACGACGTTCACACCATGGACAACGACCTGACAGAAACAATGCGGATTTACTATCTCACCCTCTCCCTGATTATATCCATTCTGATTTTGATCATCGTGTTCTTTCACTATGTAAGTCATGCGGATATTTCTTTTCCTTTTTCCTTATCTTGGATTGAGCTCACCGTTTCTCCTATAGTTTGCTGTGGCTCTTGGCCCTCTTTTCATATTATTCCTGATAGCAGCAAACTATTATCGAGCATCGGCCCGAGAAATGAAACGACATGAGGCCGTCCTCCGTTCCACTGTTTTCGCCCAGTTCAGCGAGGGTATCTCGGGAATTTCATCGATTAGAGCGTACGGCGTACAGGCCCACTTCCTTCGTCGGCTCCGTGCAGCACTTGATGATATGGACAGCGCGTATTTTCTTACATTCGCGAACCAAAGATGGCTAAGCGTCAGATTAGATGCTATCGGCATTTTCATGGTTTTTGTCACCGGTATCTTAGTAGTAACGTCGAGATTCAATGTTTCACCAAGCATATCAGGACTTGTGCTGTCTCATATTCTCGCCATATCACAGATGTTACAGTTCACCATTCGTTGTCTAGCTGATGTTGAAAACAGCATGAATGCCACTGAGCGCATTCACCACTATGGAACAAAGCTGGAGGAGGAAGCGCCACAACATCTGCTCGAATTGGATAGCCAATGGCCGCAACAAGGCAGAATTTCATTTTCCAATGTGGAAATGCGATATCGGCCAGGCCTTCCATTGGTTTTGCAGGGACTGACTATGGATATCCGAGGCGGCGAGCATATCGGGATCGTTGGTCGGACAGGGGCCGGCAAATCAACTATCACGTCAACCCTGTTCCGAATGACAGAGCTCTCTGGGGGGACTATCAAAATTGACGACATAGACATAGCCACTGTCGGTCTACATGACCTGCGGTCTCGACTCGCCATCATCCCGCAGGATCCTGCATTATTCCACGGTACTATCCGATCTAATCTTGATCCCTTTAACGAGCACACCGATTTGAAGTTATGGTCCGCACTTAGAAAAGCCGACTTAGTCGGTCAAGATACACCGTCAGACTCTTCAACTGACCAAATCAACTCATCACCAACGGCCAGACAACCCCAACAGCGCATCAACCTCGATACCGTGGTCGAAGAGGAAGGATTGAATTTCTCACTGGGCCAACGGCAACTCATGGCGTTAGCACGCGCTCTTGTTCGTGACTCGCGCATCATTGTCTGTGACGAAGCAACTTCCTCAGTTGATTTTGAAACGGATCGGAAGATTCAGAAGACGATGTCGCAGGGGTTCAAAGGGAAGACATTGCTGTGTATCGCGCATCGATTGCGGACGGTCATCAACTACGATCGCATTTGTGTGATGGACCAGGGACGCATTGTTGAATTTGACGAGCCGCTGAAGTTGTGGGAGAAGCCTGGTGGGGTGTTTCGAGGCATGTGCGATCGGAGTGGGATTCTGGGGGAGGATTTTTTGGTTGGGTTTGACGAATGATCAAGAATAGCTATCCCACATTTATATAGAGATCCAGGACATATAGACATATGTTATAAAATCCCAACGAGGAATTTATGTAGTTTGCATCTTGTGGCGGTCTCTATTGTCAGGAATGCTTAGGCCTGGCCAAGGATGCCATAAATGCACAAGGAGAAACAGATCTGTTCCGCTCGTTATATCACCGCACTTATGAGGCTATGAGGCATGACAAACATAATGTAGTTATAAGTTTCTCATATTGGTGGGGCGATTCCACCGATCCACCTTTATCCCAGGATTCTTTAACTTCGCCAACCATCTACTATGTATGGAGGTAGTCGAGCACTGTACGTGGTTTAGTACCATCCCACTGTTTTAGTACGATAGGATACGTTGGTAAATGAAGTGCTGCGGAATTTCCTCCTAGCGAGTGATTAACTTAAAGGTCCAATTTACACTACTACCAAAACCTCGTGGGTAAAAAGTGTATGACTATTTTCAACATCATCCATCTATTTCAAATATTCATTCAATCATCACAAATATTCTACTTTTGAATTTTTCATCTCTCCAGCTTCATTTTGTGCTATGGCAGAAACTTTGATGCTGCATATCTGTTGAGATATTATACATTGAAGATAAGTGGTGTTGAGAGCTCTTTTGGAGATCCTGTGCCAATGTGTGAAATCTACTCCGTAGTGACATCTCAGTGGAAGTCGCTGAGGTAGCAGCAGGCAATCACGTTTTGTGTTTTGCTTCATCTTGTTTCCAAGACTAAATTAAAGTATCAAGAGTTTTCAGTTTCCACCTCACTGGCCAGCCTACTTGGAAAGTTCAGCCACTTTCTGGGGTTTTGAGCATTGGGATTTGAACCCATTAGTTGCAGCATTGCGCCTAACCACTACGCTACCCAACCCCCCCAAGTCCAGGCAGATATAAAATCATCACTCTTCATCCGCATACCCTCAGAAGACGAGGGAGCATTTCCATTATTCTCCACTTTCACATCCTACAATTGACAACCAGATAGCGCGGAATATTACTAGTACGTGTGTACCATTTAGAACCAGTCCATAGCAGCAGAAGGGAAGAAAGAAAAAGTATGGAGTCGGCCTCGTCTGGATTGGAATTCCTCGCCCTTCACCCCTTTGTACGCGCAACGGTGCAGGATAGAATCAAGGGGGCCATTATCGGATCTGCTTTGGGTGACTGTATCGGGTTGTATACGGGTATGTACGCTGCCTCGTCTCTTGGTGTATTCTGAAAGATGTGTTGCATTTTTTTCGATGGATGTTGCTTCTAGGTGCTCGTCATTTTCATGCCTTTTTTGTTTTGATATTCTTTCTTATATCCTTTGTCAATGCAAGGCTGTGCATGCAACGAGCACAGGGGCGAATTTCAACAAACCAAAAAAAAGAAAAAAGAAAGAAAGAAAGAAAGAAAGAAGAAAGAATATCCTTTGTTTTCATGTCGATGATTTTCCCCCTTCTGGTAATGCATTCCACATCTGCCGACTATTGAAATGCTGGTAATAGCAGTGATTCATATGGGTCACTATCTATATTCGCCCTACATTGTCTCCATTGATAACCCTTTAGGTTTTCAACTCTCGCACTCAAGTTGGGTTGTACAACGAATTTCCAATCCGAAAAGCTCGTCCTTGCGAAGCCTAGTTTGCAAGCGTATAACAGAAAAAAGTGAATGCAGGAAAGCAAAGGACTTGGTTGAAATTTTGCTGATGCGGCCAGAAAATTCTTGTCGGAAATAGAATTCCTATCCAAATCACTATCTCAAAGCGCGTACCCAGAGGGGAAGTTTCAACTCATCGATCCGCCGACGGAGTTTAGGAATGATGGGCATAGAAGTGAGAGTTGACTCATTTTCCTTATTGGTTTGGTTTTCTTTGTCGATGAGGCTGTAGACATATGCCATGTAACCCCTTTATTTCCACCATTGTTTATTATCGTTATTATTTATAAAAGGCTATTTGACATTGCAGCTGACCAAAAGGAAACCTGACATTCAACCTCGGAAGATAAATTCCAGGTCGTATGTAGATCCGATTTGGCCCTCTAAAAAGTATTCAAAGTGTAGCATACAGATCACTACTGACAGGTTTTAGGCAGCATGGACCGATGATACAGATCACGCACTGCTCATTGTGCTGTCATATTTGCATCATAACGGAAAAGAACTTTCGCCAAAGGACGTAGCTAAGCGCCTGCAGATCTGGGTCGAACAGGGTTTAAGATGCTTGGATAGACCCCCGTGTGGACTGGGGAGGACAGTAGGAACTGTAAGATGTCCCCATTCTCCGGTTTGACAAGTGCCTAGGTAAATACACGTGGCTGGCTAGTCCTCCATGTTGGGTAATGCATGCATGGTATTCGATACTCCTTTTCGAGTGCATGTTTCCTTCTCTGTTCATTTTGTTTGTCTGGGTTGCACGGATATACACAAGCTAACGACGCTTCTGCTACGCCGCAAAACACGATTTTCAGGTAGTTCTCAGTAAGAACTACCTTGACAACCCTGTCCAAGTCGCCTATGATTGCTGGGTTAAATCAAATAGAAACATAGCACCAAACGGATCATTGATGCGCACACACCCGTTGGGCGTGATGTGCATCTCTGCTACACTTCCAGAGACCTTCCAGATTGCCGCAGATTACTCAGCCATCACACACGCAGATCCCCGGTGCATCGTATCTTGTTGCACTGTGACAGGGCTTATCCGAGGCATTTTGCGTGGACAAGTATTGAATGAGGGCAATGTAGATGAGATAATCGAGAAGGCTTTTGTGTGGGTAGATGAATGGGTACGAAGGCGAGCTAGCGGTGCATCAGGATCAGGTTGTACTCCGGAAGAGAATGAGTTACAAGAACACGGGGCTTTGCTTGAAATTGAAGAATATACCAGGCACGCAAGAGCAACCAGCTTCAAAGAGCTTGAACTAGACGATTCTCAGAAAATGGGATATGTCTATAAGACATTTGGAGCAGCGATTCTGGCCCTAAGGCTAGGGATACGACAAACAGGGTACGAGCAGAAATGCAGAACCAACAGTACCGCCAAACTACCACATTCTGTTATTTTCGAGAAAGTAATCACAGAGCTTACGTTTGAAGGCGGAGATGCTGACACAAACGCCTGCGTTGCAGGGGCTCTGCTAGGTTGTTGGTTTGGATATAATTCCCTGCCGCCACAGTGGCGCGACGGTATGCAACATGTCGCCTGGATAGCGGGGAAGTGTGAGGCACTAACTCAAATTGTTGGTGTGGAGGAAACCATTTCGGACAATGGACTGCAACTCAAGTACAATGGAAGCAAGGACCCGGACACCTCGATTGATGGCGGAAAAGGATTGATGAATGCAGAGGAATTGAAGAAGAGGGATGAGGAATTCATGTATCGGTACCTGGCGAGAAGTAAAGATGCGACGGAGAGAGAGAAGAGGCGGCTGGAGGCTAGTGAGAGAAATCAGACGAAAGGAGTGTTCTCGTCATTGAGAGGGTACCTGAGTAAATAGTTTGTCTTGACATATGCTATTGGCTATTAATTTGCGTTTTGCTTTGGTCGCAGGAGATCTTGTTGGTTCTGATTGGAGTCTTATCAACGATGCAACATGTGGGTCTTGATACCAGTTTGGGAGTTACACAACAGCATACAGACAGCTTGACAGGAATGTCCAACACATTTTGACTGATTCCAGAATCGTCAATCTCACCAATTCTTTGATTATTTCTAGCTCTTCCTAGTGCCAACGACACTCTGCAATACGACTATGTTCCTTACGGCCATTGTTTAGCCTTTCCCTGGAATTTTTAATCTTGGGAGAGTGGTGAGACGCTCAGCAAATAATGGAGCGAGGACTCTCTCTCAAAAACGCCCCAAGAATTTGGCTTCCCTTGGCGGCAGACTCCTGGGCCTGGGCGGTGTCCAATTTTAAAATACAGTGATCCCTGCAATCGCCCAACTAAAACGCTGCAGTCTAGCCGCTGCGGTTGGCCGCCTGACACCCAATCCGCCTTAGCGGGCAATGTGCGCTGACTATTGACGGGCCTTCGCCTGTTTTAGTTATGATCCCACAAGTTCTGATGCTGTCGAGGCTTTGGTTAGCCCCAGAGCTTAAGGCCTTTTTGGCACTTTGGCGATTGACGCGAGTGGCCACCACCCCACTGCAGACGTACCAGAACAGCAGCACATGCGCACTTCGAAGACCCCTTAATCGTGTGTGTAGCTTTCAGAGAATGCGTTTGGGATTGTTCTGCGTTCCTGGAATCTCAAATGAAAGCGGACTTTTTCTGTAAACCCTTTCTCTCCTCTTCCTTTTCTCCCCAGACAAGCCAACCGATGGATAGTATTTGTTCTGTTTTACTCTGATTTTATTTTTCATTTCCGAAAGATCAGAGGCTTTCAGCCAACCAAACGGGCGACCCGTGAAATCTTTACCAACCGAACGGGTGCCAATTCCACATCTTGGCATCTTGTTCAACTCCCGCGTGTGCTTTTCGAGCTCAATTCCAACATACGACAGCCACACACTCCCAGGGGATCATAATAATGATGGCCAAAGCCATCGGTCCTGCCCAGTAAAGCTCCCGCAGACAGAAGGGTAGAGCCTTCTGAACAGCCAGCAATTGGACTGCTCCCAAGGAAGGCGTGGGCCTTTGCCTCTCACCCCCTCTATTCCAAACATCAATTGGCTCCGTCAATCGACCGTTCTCTTTCGCAACATTATACATACATACCACCTTGTCCGGACAAGCTTGTCGAACATTTCTTATCTCTCTAGAGCCTCGTTATCCTCGGTGACGCACGCCGCATGTCTTAGCTCCTCCGAATTTTTCCTTTTGTGTCAATTGACACCCTCAGAAAAGTGGTCGCTTATACTTTCTTCATACAAGCTTACCCGATATTTCCAGGATAAAACCAACACGGTGATGCCTGTCGTGGCATAAAGGAATCGAACAATCGAAACCCAGAAATTGAAACCTGTTTCACACCGTTGTCACAGCTATAGATTACAAACGGCCAGGAGCATTTCAATCCAACCCCTTTCAAAACAACGAAAAGATATTACTTCTCTTTCCGCCAGCAGAGTGTGCATTAACGGTGCAACTCCCAACCACCTCTTCAATGGCTTCAATCAGCCACGATGTAAAGGCTGTTGAAGCCAACTTCGATCCGTATTCCCCTACACAACGACAACTCAGCCCTTTTGACGAATGCGACTCTCCCACCCCAAAAAGTTTATCACACTGGGAGACGCAAGACACCCTCCCACCTTCGCCGAACCCATGTCTTCTTCCCCCTGGCAGCCCAGCAGGTAGTGATTTCGATCCTTCGCGTGGAGCAAAGCCATTTTCTCCGTTTTACACACACCCAACGACCCGTACATCTCTCGAACAAGTGAGAAGTGAGGCGCAGGCATGTTGCCAAGGATACAAACTGCACGACGCAGAGAATGGCTATCAGGCGCCCATTAAGCCATCAATGGATTGCCAGGGAAGTGATAGAGGGCTGTGGAGGGTTGGCCCAAACAACGCACAGAAGAAGTCCAAATGGCTAGGAAGGCTTAGCCGGAAACAGAGACTCGTCGTCAAGGTGCTGATTGCGTTATTTATCGCTGGAGCTATGGTCGGAATAGGATTGGGTATTTCAATTTCTCTCGGTGGGGGGGTTTGGAAATCCAAAAACCAGCAAGCGGAGATTCCAAAGCCAGGATGATTGGGGATGTCGGATTCATAGAGGTATGGATATAATGCGCGACTGAACTATTGGCTGGACGCCGTTTTCCCAGATGGGTTAGCTGACAAATTTGAAAGGGAAAAGTCATGCTGCATGTTATTTTAACTTCTTTTCTTTTGGGATATTTTTGATGCGTCTTCATTCGCGATGCATGCGCCGTCATTCGCTTCCAGTCACACTCATTCGGGGTCCCCGTGCTGCGGCGCGGATATCATAAAGTACGCCTTGTTGTCCTGCCAAAGAAGCTCGGATTCAATAAAGCGGCTGCTTCTTATTCATTTGTAGGCAAGGATTGGCAGAGCGATTTGACTAGGAATGGTCATCGGCTGCGAAGTGTTAATTGGGAAGTGATATTTGGGATACACGGGCGTTATCTTCATCTTTTCGTTTTTCTTTCCGTTCTTTTTTTGCCTCAGTTCTTCTGTATGTTAATGGGAAGCGAGCAACTGACTACATTTCCCAAAATGGGTTGTTCCTCATACATGCATTCCTGGCGTTCATGGAAGTTGTCAGTCTTCTCAAAGCAACGGACAGTCCTCATTGTAAACACAGCAATGGTACCAAAACCAAGTTGAAACTGATTCACACATGAATAATGATACACAAGCGAAAGAAAGAAAAGAAAGATCGTGAAAAGCATCGGTTCTTATCCGGATGTATTCGGCACGTTAGTATCCAATCACATGAGTATCGGATAAATATACATCCTTCCCGATAACAATTAAATCACATGATCCACAAGTGTGCTACAAAACCGCTCCGAGTTCAACTTTTTTGTTTCCTTTTTTTTTTTCTCCTTTTTTCTCTTCATCAAAAAGTGAACAGAACCAGCCACGACCGTCGTTCTCGAATAACCCCACAGCGATGTGTTGCCATGAGGCCCTTCCTTGGGTCTCAGTGGTTCTGGAGAATGAATATCGTACAATCCTTGATAGGAAGTTTCTTTCCCGTTGATACTACGGGTCCTCTTCATTGAGGGCGATGGGAAGGGAATGTCGATGATGGGATACATAAAATCAAGTTACATGGACAGAATACCCCTTTTTGTCCCCGTTCTCTTTCATGGTGAAAAGAGCTGGGTGACGGGGTTGGAATCGGCAATGCGTTGGCGTTGGCATTGATATCGGAGCTTAGTGGGAAAAACGTTGTGCGTGTTTGATGATCACAATACCATGTCTGACTATTTGTTTTGTATGGTCTGGAGTGAAGATGCGATTTTCATGCTCGGCAGAGCCATGTGTATCTTTGTCCCCCCTGGCTTGTGGTTGAGCAGTCATCGCCACCGCCAACCGTGTCTGATTTTTGTGTGCCTAGAGGTGAAGGTAGCCCTTACTGCCTACAAAGTCTGCTGAGGCAAATATAGGATTGAATATTTTGAGTATATGAGCAGATTGTACAAAATATATAAAATGTAATACTAAGTCAAGTAAGGATAAATTGGAAAGAAAATAACTAGTTAACTGTCAAAGAGAAAATGATGTGCCTGATATATTCTTTATGAGGATTACGTTACCTAGGTTCAGTCAGTCACTCTTACCAACTACCGCTCAAGCTGGTTTGTTTGCATGAATGAATGCACGATCAAATTAAAGAGATGGGAAACTAAACGAGCCTGGAGATATGGCGCAGCATCACTGTCAAACGTCACTCGAGGACTTCATCAATGTTTCCGGCCCTGAACCATTAGCAGCGGATCAACGCGCACGGATGAAGGACAATTTCTACAGCATTGTCAACCATTTCAGAGCAGCAGAAACATCCGACAATGTGTATAGTCGCCTTTGCTCATTTGCTATATGTATGAATACTGCCTGTCGGAGCTATCTCAGGACACACCCCTACGCACCTTCTATGATTTTATGGGCCTAGATGTCTCTACAGAGCATGATCCTGATTTTGAGCACGAGGAAGACTAGCTGGGTGAGAGCTTAGCTAGCTTCGCAGACTTCTTACTCGATAATAGGCTTTTCATACCGCGTCCGTGAGCTCGATTTACTGGCGTGCTTGTCTTTTTATAGTCGAGGCTTCTGGCCTGCGCACTATTCAACCGTCCCCCAGCACATCGCTCTATATTCCAAAGCGTTCATGGAAGGCATCATGAATTTCTTCTAACACCAGATCGGATATCAGTTTTTCGAGGCATCTGCCACATCCGCGACCACCATCGCTGTGTAGTCTCGCGTCAATTTGACCAGAGAGAAGCAATAATTCGATTGACTCAACAGGGTGATAATGCTCGAGATGATGAAGGCAACTAGCAGAGGGCAATCATTTGTGTATCTTGAGGTAGCTCACATCATTCCACATGCCCTAACGCAAGCCGATGCAAATGGCCTGTTGGTGGGTCACCCTATCTAGAATGTCACACGGGTTCCTTTCTGGCCTAACACACTGTCTAGTGTGATTCTAAAAAAAAAAAAAACCGCACTCATGATTCTTAACATGCTTGACCGTGGTGTCTCCCATGTTGTTGATGGTGTTGATGCAAAAATGACCACAATTACTGTAGAGAAAGTCTTGTTCTTCACAGACACCAAAAATATTTGATCAGAACCTTTACATATCAAGAAAGATCCATGATCAATCTTTCAAAAAACATACTCTTCAAATTCACTGAAGTTGGCTCAATACTTTCAGCTAGTAAACCAAGATACTGTCACAACAGAAGGAACTCAAGAAGAAGATTGCTGTAATTGCAGCTAAGAATCTTTAAGATTAAGCAGTTGAAAAAAGATCAATGCATCTTTGGTAAAGACAGTGAAAGACTTGGAAATAACCAATGCAGAACTTATTGATTGGAATACCTCCTTGAAAGCTGAGGTATTGTCCACCTTGCATCCCCATCTTCTAGCAGATATCATTGTCTTTACAGCCAACAACAGACACTGGACTTGCAAACAGGGCCTCTAGTGTGAGAAAGCAAACAGAAATTCATTTCCCAGAGCCTAGGAGAAGGGTCATGGTTGAGGAAACAGCGACAGAGCTGCACATGATGTTAAATGAGGATGGAGAGAAGGACACTGAGACAATTATTATTATGTTCTTTTGACTGGTAGTTGTACTTTTCCTCCATGGAACTATTTTATGTTCAAAAGGCTCTTGCAACCTGCTCTTTCCATTGTTATTCACAATCTGGCTTCATTTCCAGACAATTAGCCTTCTTCAGCCTCATGTGCGGGACAAATAATGCGCCAGCTGCATCATCATCATCATCATCATCATCATCATCATCATCATCACTGCTGTCCCTAGCCTGGAAAGGACTCTTCAGTGCCATTGTTATTCACAAACCGGTATGCCTGTGTTGGTGGTGGCGGATGGGAACAACAGCGTCGTTGAATGACGATGATGAGAGCAACGAACGACGAGGAGTATAGAAAGATTGGAAATGGCACCATGTTGTGTTTGTAGTGATTGAGCTGTGGAGGGGAAAATGCAAAGTTTATTGCATGGATTCTTTCCAGCTTGGCCAAAATGAATACAGCGAAATCAATCAACGTAGATGGGCGTGGAGGGGGCGGGGGATGGGACTCGGGCAATGATTCATCTGGCGTGGCGAGCTGAGTGATTTTTTGAGGGTAACTGAGAGAATAATGTGGACGGACGATCTCATCGGCGCATCGCTTTTGGCTCATTGTGATCATGGGCCAGGCCTATTCCCATGTTTTGCTCATTGTGGTTCGCAGGACACAGCGACTTCGTCACTTCATCTCGTCCACAGCCTGTCACTACTAGAGGAGCGAGAGGGCAATGGCGCGAAAAACAAAAAACTCTGGACGTTCCCTTGACAGGTAGTGCATTTGCTGCTCTGAAGTTGAGGATAAAAGGGAGGGCATTTTGACGCCAGGGCAATCTGCACTGATCACAACAATGCACGCCAGCAGTGCTGCGTATCGCTGATGATACGAGATTTGGGATAGAAGGCAATGCTCCATTCATGTCATTTTGTGAAGGAAAGGACCTTTCATCCCCAAAATAGAAACCAAGAAATAGTTCCTCTAAACATCATATTGGTGGATTCAGGAGTGTTTCGGCACAGAGGAAACAGGCGAAACGGATTTGAGAACGGTTTCAGGTTTCTATTTCGAGCACTTGAAACGAGGGGGGGAGCAACTTGCAGAATTATTCTGCAAGGGATGGCAATGTTTCGAATTGTCACTGGTCCATGGGAAGAATGGGCTAGTTTCATGCTTCAGGGCCCAAAATTAGAAACAACTCTTGAGCCTGAAACTAACCGGCTAGTCCGCTGTGGCTGTACGGGGATCATGGAGCTATGGCCAGCCAAGGTGTTCGGCCTTCGAACAGGAGGAAGCTTCGCATTGACCATTGCATGGCGGTGAAGCTGGATGGGATTCTTTCATTCGAGCATAGACAAAACCCCAAGAATAGTAATAACCTTCTCGCCGTCCTAGATGGGAGATATCAAATCCCAGCGGATGGGGGGAGATGAGCTATTCATGCATTGAAGGTGGCTGGGCGGATATTTTTTTTTCATGTCATACAGCTCAATGTGCATAGCTGAAGCGCGAAAGAGGAGTCGGCCAGTGAGGAGATCATCGTAGGATTTTCAGAGAGCCGGGGTAGAATACACATACCGGCTGCTGGCGCCGTGGGATGTTGTTGAAGGCCAATGCCAGTCTGAGATCTCCAAGTGCGGGCAACATTACTGGCTGATAAAAGTTCCCGAATCACTAGCTATGGGGAAGAGCGCGACAAACTTGAGCTAGGAGGAAGGGCATCATGCCCATATGTCGTTTATGGGGGGAGACAAAAGCGACGCAGCGTTGAGATTCCCGAGTACAGGCAGAGACAGACGGCGTTGGCGTGTTGTCAACCACTTACTTGGTGCTGGTCCAACCGCCGAGATGGAACAACCCGTCCCAAGCACGCGCTGGGTGAGTCTCCAAGCACGAACCAGAGAGCGAGGCTTGGAGTCGCTGTTGCTTATCCTCGACATACCCGTGGCACGAGAGGATCCGGCCGACTCGTCAATTGGCCATTACGAGCCTGTCGAGCAGATATTTATCCCGTTTTTATCAAAAAAGGGCCAGTATATGCCCAAGCTCTGCGGTGGGGAAAACATCAAGACAGACATATGGCAGGCGTCTATAATGGTGGATGAAGGGCTGTGGAATCGAGCCTGAGCAAGTTATAAAAGCTCTGCCGTCCAGAGAACTATGGGAGTTCAAATGCTTGATCATTGCATCTGGCGACCGAATTCCTTATTCCTATCCCGAGCCCACTTAACTATCCAAAATTTGAGCCGAACAAGTTTGTGTCAAGCTTCTGTGCATCACCCTCGTTCCAGCGCACCGAACCTCTGTGACTTGTCCCATTGTTGTGAAGGCAATTCTAGACATCTCAGGGCGGCCCCACAATCGACAGAGTTTCTTCCCGTGCTGTCTGTCTGTTGTTTAGCCTCCTCCTATTGTTCTTTGCAATTGGTACGTCTCCACGAGCATGGATGCGACTCCGATCCTAGCCCCGTCTGTGAACCCTTTTGGGCGCTGATAATTGGTGATTTTCTGCGTAGTGCCTAACTCTCCTATCAGGCCAACCCGATTCCAGCAGAACCTGCTGCAGCTTGGGGGCAGCAGCCGTCACCCATCAGTGCCATCACCGTAGTCGCCCCAACTGCACGACCGCAAGTGTGATCACTGGCTCCGTGGTCGATTTGCAGGCGTCTACATCCAATCGCTGCGCCGCATCGCCAGTCCGCCGCCGTCGACCCTGGGCGAAGCTAGGGTTTGCACCACCGCCGTGACTAGGCTCTTTGCATGTTAGCGGTTGCTAAACTTGGCCCCTGAAGCGTGCTACTGAAACCGCCGAGTTGCTGCTCGGCCTCGCACTGGCCAGATTTACGCGCCGACCCCCAGTTGCATCAAGCAAGCGTCTTATCACCTTCACGCCCGTCCCCCCTCCATCGTCCAAAGGGAGGAGAGCGGCACGCAAGGGCGGAGTACCCTGTTCGGCTTTGGTTGGAAAGTCATTTTTCTCTTCCATTCCTAAAGCCGTCGCATGCAGCGAGTTTATGTGTGTTTGCTACACTCGGCCTCCCTCCAGCAGTCTGTTATTAAAGCTCGCTGCCGCCCACCTGCTTTACCTCTTCCCTTCTGCGGTCTCGCTCCCCAAGGCTTCTTGACCTCCCAACCCTCTGGTGTGGCCCTTGATTTGTACTCTCTTCGTGCCCGAGACATTCACTTGTTGTATCGGCCGTCTACTCTCTTCATTGCGGATAGTCAGTTACAATCATTGCCGTCACCATGCCTCCTTCTTCGAAGCCCACACTGCCTCCCATCTCTACTTCAAAGTCTCCAACTTTCCCCTCTGAACTTCACCAGAGTCCCGTGCTACTTATGGGGAAGTTGGAAGGTATCAAGCAGGAGGATTCTCTGCAGAAAACACCCATCACACCCCCTGTGGCATATGCAGACTTCCTCAAGTCAGTCACTCCTGTCTTGACCAGCCCGATGAGAACTGGTTCGTCCGTCCTATCCGAGAGGAGCTCGGGACATACCTCCCCAACCACTCAGCCTTCAACTGCTAGCAGCACATTCTTCTGTTCCTGCGATAGCCATAAGCCGCACAAATCACCCGCTGCTTCAATTCCCCCACCATCCCCTTTTGCACACCCAAGATCCGCCAGGACTCCCAAATCGTTGCGCGCGCTTAGGATACCACCATCCCCCAGCATACGCTCACCCATGAGTGCAACATCTCCCAAGAGTGCATCGTGCACATCAGCACGGTCGCAGTTTTCTCCGTCAGACTGGTGCGGCTCGCCAGGCGCTCGCTACTTCGATCCTCCGCGAAGCGCATCTGGACGATCTGTTTGCGTTCGACATGTTATCACCCGCACAGTAACCTACAAACGCACCCCACTGGATCCAGCGCCAAAAGGCAAGCGAAGGAAAACAAGTGAATAAATGACTCGGAGCGAAACAGAATTATTGTATACTCATACCATATTCTTGCTCGACAGCACTTAACATCCCTCTATAAACATTACTCGAACACCAAACCACCCACATATCCCCTCCCAACCTATCATTCTACCTCGCCATCATACCCCCGACCGGTTCTCCTTGAAGTCGGCATATTTTTGCTATGCAATAACGCTATTGTCGCGCGTCCTCAGTGTATTAATCACACTACACCAGAGGCACAAAGGAGTGTCTCACGCCTATCACACACCGACATTGATCCGATCAGAAACTACCCGACAGCCATGCGCATCCCCATCCCCCTCACTCCGGATGTTTTCGTCCCAATATGACGAGCTTTCCCTCCTCCACCAGTGCTCTCTATATTCCAGGCAGGATTTATCCTGGACTTGCATAACCATCCTTCTTTACCTTTACTTTTCTTTGCTGTTTTCTGCACTAACGCCGGGAGTTTTGGATTATATATATATATAAATATATATATCTATATACATATATGGCCCGGTGTTCTGGTTTTGGTGTGGGATATGATATGATTTCTTTACGATGAGGTGTTGGGTTGGGCCCCAGGTTGTTGGATTTCTACCATTATTACCATATTCTAAGATGCAGCCACAGCAGAGGGACGTGCTTGTATCTATGTGATATTTTGATCTCTCTCCACGACGCTACTTTTGTTCGTCTGTCCTGCACCACTCTAGTTTCCTTTTGTATTGAATTTTTGCCTGCTACCGTCATGCCATGACCTCATTAGCCGGGGGGATATAGCTTTGCATATTTACGTACATATACCTAGGTTTTCTTGTTTTCTTGTTTTCCTTTGCTTTTATCAATTTACACCGTATATAAATACAACTCCTGTTTTCTGGCGTGGAAGGCACCACTGCTGGCCTGCAATAATGTATCTACTGGAGAATGTATCTGCTTCTCTACTTTATAATGATAATGATCAAACCATATTTGCTTTATAGAACCCGGTAACACGAAACCGCAGCAAAGGCAGGCATGAAAACATTCAAACCGATAAACAACTATTCCTCATACAAAAATAGGAAGCCTATATCTGTGTCACCCACAAAACACCTGTCAGCCACACAGGCGCAAGCGTCCACAACCAACGGTGAGAATGGTCCATATCATGCTATCGATTTCCCCCAATGATTGATTCGCTAGTATGGCCACCCGCAAACAAAAAAAAAAAAAAAAGGCAATCTCCACCTGCTAGAGTTTGTAATCCATTCTTATTCGCCAGACGCTGGGTTTTAGCCCTAATTTCTGCGTTACGCACAACGTACTGCGGATGTTGGAAAAGTATCTTTCATGCACACGTCGAGGCCATGACGAATGGGCGAACCGGTTCATCTCTCCGTAGCGTGAGATCTGCATTTCGTTGGCTTGTGGGCACGGAACCGGATTCGCTGTGTCGTTGGTGTTTCTCACTTGGTCGGTCAAGTGAGGTGAGGTGAGGGGGAGGGGGGGTAGTACAGGAGCAAGCAATGCATTTTGGTCGGCGCTTAAAATAGCATCCATTAGAAAAATCAAAAATCGACAGCCCATTTTGATCTGCGGATTTTTTCAATTCAAGTTCCTTGTTTTTTTTTTTTCCTTTTTTTCCCCGCCCTTCAGAGAAGAAAGGTTATTATTCCACAGAGCAGCTACTGTCTTTTTTGGGCTTTCGTTGCATGTGTAACAGTTGCTCCAACACTGCCCCTCTACCATGCGTTATTATTATTGGTTATTGCTGGTAGCTATATAAACTGTGATTGAAGAGGGTTCATTACATGTCAAACGATTCGGCCTTGAACAATGATGGGGGAAGAT
The DNA here is from genome assembly GCF_000150115.1 of Histoplasma capsulatum G186AR. Classification (NCBI taxonomy): domain Eukaryota; kingdom Fungi; phylum Ascomycota; class Eurotiomycetes; order Onygenales; family Ajellomycetaceae; genus Histoplasma; species Histoplasma capsulatum. The sequence goes on along the minus strand of NW_025544813.1, from coordinate 590,647 downwards.
GCTTTTGTTCTCAACTGTGGGTTACTTGGATAATGACATTTATCACTCGCCTCGTGATATTTTTTCTCTTTTTTCCTCTGTGTTTGGTGGGGAGGGAGGGGCGAAAGAAGATAGTGAGCGATTGGGGGATTGTATAGGCATACACTCTTCTGTTTTTTGACATATTCCCTCCTTTACGTCTTTCCTCCCAACGGACGCAGAGTGGGCCAGAAATAAGAAGCAGCTAGGGGGAACAGTATTGCAAAAATTAAAACCAGCCCACACAGGGGCTTCATATTCACAAGTGTTGGCTATTCTGGATCACGGTCCTGGTCGAACCCGTCCCCAATCCCCAATCCCCAATCCCCATAACCACTGGCTAGCATACATACAACATCACTGAATCTAAAGTAGAGCAGCCGATATTGATCTTATCATCATTTAATAATTGTATGTGCTGACGTGCGGAATATGTAAGTCCTTGCAAACACTAGGAAGAAACAGGGCAGCTCTCCCTGCCATGTACTGCGTATGCATAGACATTGCAATTTAACCGAGCACCTGAGCTAACCCTTTTTAAAACAACTTGTTGAAAAGACGTCCGTAATTTAAATGTAGCCTTCATAACATCCCATAGTTAGTGTAAGTTGCTGGGTAAGCATAAATTATCAAAGCGTAAGATGATGTTGATTCTGAAGGTAACAAACACATTTCAGAGTCCTGTCACCATATCGATGGTTTTCCTGCTAAACGACATCAACCTGGGCGAATAGAAATTGGTTATATCGGGAGGGCATCGCAGGATCTTCATATTTTCGAGTTCCCAAACTCTCAATGTTATCAGCGTTTTATCGCCATTTCTATACCGTAAGGGCTATATTATTAGCTGGCTGCGGCGTTTGTTTCGCAGAGGTATCCCAACATCGGACAGAAGAAATAAATCTAAGCAAAATTTCCGGGTTTGTCAGCTCACAAGTTGCCATTCCAACGATGTCATACATCGGACCTGTTGGAACGACGAGACGGTCACCGAAATCCGACGGGTATTATTAGCACAGGGTGTTCCTCGATTGAATCATTTTCCCAAGCTCAGCGGCAAATATATCCAAAGAGAACCTCATGATGTTCAGCACAACAGTATGGAGATGAGGATGGTAAGTTCAAGACAGTAAGTTTGCTGGAATCTTGGAAACCCGCGGCTGCTCGCGCAGTGTGGGGTGTCGGTCTAATTTTCGGTGACGATGCCACGGTATCCAGTTTCTGGAGTTCCAATCGCATTGGCTGAAACACAGTCCGAAGCATGCAGGCTTCCAGAAGCGCTGAATGGAAGTTGTTTCAGACAACAATAGCAATGGAGCCACTAACGACTAGCGGCCGCGAGGGAGGGGAAACATCAATGAGCAGGATTAGCGTGGGCTTGTCACTGTTGTCCGTCGTGGAAATCCTCGCTGTCGCCAGGTATTTGTTTGAGGCTGTGAAGGAAGGCTCTGTCCCGTGATTTTCCTTTTCTTCCGCTTCGGCAGACCAGCGGGCTGTGAGGAGCAATTAGCATTTTTGTCCAAAGGACGTGGAGGTTTCGCGCGTTCTGTTTTCTGCTTAGTTACTCGCTTGATTCTTGTCCCCTTTCTTTGCCCTTCCTGTCCCTCCCTTTTCTTTTTTTTTGCCTGCTTGGTTGGAGGGGTAAAATCATGGCTCAGCCATTTGCTCCGCCCAGCGATTCTGCCGCGTTGGAGACTCCCCGCGTGCCATCTCGATTGCTCTCCATAACTGCGCTGGCACGGTTCGAATTTGAGGCCGGCAAGGGTAATGAGGGAACCAAGATTTTGATGGTGGAATGGGAGGATGATGACCTCACAAGGTCTACAGGAACCTGGCATGTGTCCTGGGATGGCAAGCAAACGGTCCTACCTGCAGATGAACAAACGTCGGATCATATCCGGCGATGCTATTTCTTACTTTCTCCCGGCACCACCATACCTCCTGTCGTCACTTTGGCCTACGAGCCGCCGCCAAGCTCTGCTGCAACGGTGAAAAAACCCGATTCCGTCCAGGTGAACCCGCTACCTGCCATTTTCCCACCTGAGCTAGGAGCTACGGCGAGAGCTGCGGGTAAGAAAGGAGTGCTTCACACAATATGGGCTAAGAAGAGGCTGCAGGCTCTAGAGAAGGAGATCAAAGAGGAATCAAAGTATAACCTCGAGGGCGTGGCTCTGGAGATGGCCCTTCAAGAAAAAGAGTGGATAGAAACAAACTTTGGCGTTGGGTCACGTCTACCGCCCCTCCAAACAACAAATGTGTCGTCCCTGAATTCTGTACCTCTTAGTCCTACTACCCCTCTATCTCCTGGCGGTGGGAGAAAGCTCACTGAAAAGTTGAAGGGCTTAAAATTGGGAACGAGTGAGAAGGATCTTACCCGGAAACCTCCACCAGGTAACGCCAGTCGTCTTCTCTGGATGCTTCGGCGTCGAGATCTCCTTGACATGCTGACTCCTTCCAATTTTTATTTAGCAAACCAAGCTGAATATTCAGCGTCCCATCCTCTGTCTCCAGAAGGACCGGATGTGGCGATATCGTCGTTCAACTCATTTCGTCATACACCCATCTCGGATCCCACGAAATATCCCATTCGAAACGCCATAGCCCACCTCCCCCCTGCTTCTATAAAAGCGCAGCAGGAACAACATATATCAGAAGGGGGATTTACCAGACTAACATCCCCAAAAATTGATCAGAACACGGATGACGGATTATTCGCGAAAGCTCTCAGTCCACGTTCTCCAGATATCCCACGAAGCCCATTTTCATTCTCCCCTGAAGAAACCATTCCCTACGCGAGGAATAAACTAAACGAATTATGAAAATTAAGTGTTTGTTCGATTTTACAACAAAGCAAAACATAACAAAACAAAATAAAACAAAATGGGATGTCTCAGTACTCCTACGTACTTCCCACAGTACTTCTATCCTAAATGGAATAGCAAGTAAAAGCGATTAACAATTTTTTTCAAGATCCGAAAAGCTGGGGAAAATTGGCAACCATACATCCACACACATGTACAAGCCCTCCTTTACTGCTTGCAGCCGTTCGCCTAACCTTTTTCCTGACTACATAGATGAAACCCTTACGTCTTAAGACTTACCCTTTTCCCGAATGGCACGTTCACCTCTTATTTAATTTATCATCATCATTATTACCTCAGCTATCAGCTTTCAACGCTATCGATATATCTCTTGTTTTCGCCTTCGGCATGTGCCTGTTGAAATTACTGGGAGGGCTATTCATTGAGTTATTTTTGTTTTTAGCTATTCAACCAATCGCCGCGATGCGCTTTCAAGTTTTTTTTCTTTCTTTTGGAATATATCGGGTATAAATCATTAACCCATCTACAATATATGTCCATCAACACTCTATCAATTCATTTTATATTCTAATTCTTCGATTGCTGGGTTGAGGAATGGCCCAATGTCGAGTCCACGGGTATTTCAATTGGATCACGCATACATATTCGTTACTTGAAGGAAATCCGTTCCTTTTCCTAAACATTAGATAATTGCTATGGCCCGAATCGATGAGTATGGCAGTAGGGCAGCAGTAGGGAAAATATGGAAGGTTTGCAAAAGAGCCCCAAGTTCAGCTTTTTGGCTTATCTTAATCCATATGTAAAAAAAAAAAAATCGCTCTGGTAAAGAATATCCATAAGGGAATCCAAAATAATAACGTAATAACCGTTCACAGAAATTTCAATGATTTCCTGAAAGAAAAAAGGAAAAAAAAGTCAATTGAACATAATTGAGAGATAAAAAAAAAAAAAAAGAAAAGAAAAAGGAGAGGAAAACAGAGCTACTCGCAGTTAACCAGCAACTAACCACCACTTCGCCTCCGTTGAATAAATAACGAGCAAAATCACTGCTTCTTCTTTGACGACGCACTGCTATTTTGCCTCGCGACCTTGGGAGCGTCCTTCTTCGCCTCGTTCTCCTTGCTCAGGGCGTCCGCTTCCTGCTGCTCCTTGCGCTCCGCATACCATTGCCCAGCTTGTAAGACCAAAACACCTATCAAAACCAGCGCCAGAATGGTGTTACTCGCCGCCATGACCTTCAAGCTATCTTCACGACCGAGTACCTGATCCGACTCATCCTCCGGGTCCGGGACACCATAGTTACCCGACGAGACAATACGCAGGCCCTTGACGACATTGGCGATATAAACGATGACGCCGCACATGTAGAGGACGAGGCTCGCGCCGTCGAAGAGCATGTTGGATTCAGAGGGTTTGTAGAGTTTCCTGATGAGAGCGGCTAGGCCGAGGAACATGACGATGTGCAGGATGCGCGGGATGAGAGGCGGGGAGGCGTGCATGAATTTCAGGTGGCTTTCTAGGAATGCGTAGTAATCGCTGGGCGTGGGTTTGGTCGACCATAAGATCGGGTAGTCATAGGGAAACATGGAGAATATTATCCCGAGGAAGAAGGAGGTGGCTGTTTTGTAATAATAATAATAACGATGATAAAATTAATCAGTGATCGTGAGATGATTCATTTGTTTGATGTTAATTCTTATAATCATTCAGGTGCAACTCGGCTGCACCTGATTTGTGATGCCGATTGCAGCTTGCGAGCCACGCTCACAATGTGCGCTGATCCAAACTGAGATGAGTGGGTTTCCCGGGACTTACGGCAAACAATAAGGAAGGTCACGAAGGACCCAGCATTCGAAGTCATGTTTGTATTAGGTCAGGGCAATAGATACATGTGTTATCTCAAATCGGTGCGCGTGGAGGTCAAAGCTGACTCAATTGGATTTCTAGGCTGCACTGAATATTATTCCCTGGTAGAGGACGCATGTACGGACGTTAAATCAAAGTTCTAACAAAGACGAAAGTTAGGATTCTGTTCTTGAGTGAATGCACCATGTAGTATTTTCCTTGAAGCATAATTTGAGACGAGGCTATTCACGGTGCAAGAACAAGGCAGCTTACCGATGTACGTTGGTTGGTTAGTTTGCGACTAATGCCGTTGCGGAATCGTCACCCTTCGTATGCTCGGGATGATTAGATGATATGTAGGCTGCAATTAGTCGCCAAGCAGAATGTTGCCCATGGAAATATTGAGGCAGCATCCAGGATACGTGGTCAGTATAGTCGCTCATCAATCTGAAGTCTCTTGAAGACGTTGATATTCGTAGACGTTATTTCCGACAAATCTCTAGCGTTGCGACCTCAGATCATCTTCAATTGGGTTAGTTAGTTGACTAGTTGACTAACTAGTTTAAGGATTGATTACTATTATATTAAGTAAACCCTTAGGTCTTGGCGCGGCGACTCAAAAGAGCTCCAGCAGGGTATACGACCACATGCAATCCAAACCCTTTGACAGGAACAAGCTCTTCGCGCGATGCGGCGTTCGCTCTAAGGAGGAGTCCAGGCGTGAAGAAAAATTAAGAAATAGAATGTTTTCAAAGGGAAAATTGAGACGTTTACGCCCCTTCAGGGCAAACATTAAGACACGGACCTATTCAGCAAATTGGCGCAATGAAGACAGAAATCCATCAGGTAGCCAAGGAACATAAACAAGTTGGCCATTCAGTCCTGGTGCAGAACCGTAATATTGCTACTCTGCCTACCACTACCTGTTTGCATTTCGCATTTTGATGACAAAATGCGCATCTAGTTAACTAACATTCTGCGAGGATAATTCATGACACCATTACCCGCAAATCAAAATCAAGCTGTTTTGCCGAAGAGAAGATATCGCACCGTATGGATCAGAGTACGGTCTGTGCATGAAACTTGGAAAACAAGCTTAAATTTAAAGTTAAAAACCAAACTCTAATTGAGAGTTATTATTGCTGAAAACATAGGGATGTTGTTGGTTATTACGCTTCAAAGAGTTGAGCATAGGATACAAGCACATACACTCTGTACAATTGACTTTGAAGAAAAGGAAGTGACTTTACTCATCAGTGCAGGCAGCCTCAAACATTCAGGCTTAACGAGTGAAAACCTTCTGCATCGAGGGATACACTGACACCTTCAAGACATCAGCCAGCACCGGCTTCTGATTCTTATTCGTCCCGTACCGCAAGGTCTTGATAGGCCTGGGATCTCTCTTTTTGAACCAAGCCACGTGAACGAAATCAATGCTGACCTCGAATCCTTCACCTTGATCATGCACCATGATTGCGGCCTGAGGGTGTTTCAATTTGCCATCGAGGCTGACTCTCTCCTCTGGACCCCATTTGCCTCCCAAGTTGGTGTTAAATACGATCTGGCCCTCTGCACGACGGAAGGAGATCAAGAACAAGGTATCGTTTCCATTCTTGAAGGTCACCTGGGTGTTGTCGATGGTGTCTGTCTGAATCTGGTTCAAGTCCACTGAGGTAGAGTCGAGAATTATCACACCGTCAGCCGTGAGGTCGGATTTAAGGTCGAGCGAGCTATTCAGATGGAGCCCTGCTGATGGAGGAGCAGGACTAAAAAGAGAGTTAGTGAAAAGCGTTCATGAGAATCAGCTTCGAGTGGGAAGCTTACGGGTTGGTTGGTGGCGGCGCTGGTTTCTTCTTCAGCTTTGGATCGAGAGCCCCATCAGGGCCACCTGCAAGTGATGGAATATCGCGGAAGCCTTTAAATCCGGACAGTATGGTTGCATCTTTGTGGTGCTGGGCGGTATTGAAGGAGCCAAGAACTTCAAGCTCAATTTTTTCCATCTCGAACCTGCCCAGTTCCCTTCCACGCTGTTCGCTGGTTAGTGTTTGCTTCGAAAGTGTGGGGATTGAAGGGACATACCTGGTAAAGTCTCCAGTACAAATTTTTCTGGAGAAATTTGGTAACAGTAGCTTCGTCCAAAGATGCCAGGATCCCCCTCTTAACACATTGCACAAGAACATATGTAATCGAGAGGTAGGAGGTGGCCTTCGAATCAGTTGCTTCTACGGAAGTACAGTTACTGCAGACTTCCTTCCCATCGACAATCGACGGGAAGCTGAAATTGTAAACCTCAGTAACATAGTCACTTTCTGGGGTTCTGGGCTTCCCATCGCCTGGAGCTAGATAGATTTTGATAGTGAAGGGATTTCCACCCAATGCATACCTGTATACCATTAGCTTAAGATCAACCAAGGGATAGGCTAAGGTAGTGTGTACTTACTTCTTGTATCGGACGCTAAATGCAAAGTCGTTTGATTTAACTCCATCATCTGTCTTGTCGCCGAGGGCAGGGTTCTTCAGCAATTCAGTTCGTGAAGCTCCATACTTTTCGTTGATTATTTTCCTGATATCAGTCACATGTAGGTCCCTGTTATACGCCCCTCCGGCATTGTATTTCGCGTCCCATGTTTGTAATTCGGGATACGTATAGCCAAAGTTCAAAACGTCTCTAGCGCCCTCAGGGGTCCAGCAAGTGCCCTTTGTGTCCGTATGGAAGGGACGAAGTTTCGTCTGCGGCGTGATGGTATCTGCAAGTCCAATGGCCTCTTGAAAGAAAGTGTTCTTGTCTGCAGTTTCGAACCATTTGTCTGGATTCAAAGCCTGCCAGATAGCCCACATCCGATCAATGTTGCTTCAGATGCTGTTAGTTACTAATTGGCACGCTATCGAACTGGGAAACCAAAAAAAAAAAAAAAAAAATCTTACCAATGGTGAAGCCAGAAAAGAGGGTCAAATGTTGCCACGGGAATTTCTGACATATGCCCAGTATAATTACCTCCCACCCAGCCATGGACGTTGTTATGGATATATTCGAGATTGATATCTTTGCTGATGTCATCTTGTCCTTTAGCACGGAAAGTGGTAGCGAAGGAAGGGTAATCCAAGGGGTGTGTGAGCAAACGGTACACCATTTCGGAAGCGGCTCCGTATTTTCCATCTCCCATCCAACCTGGGCTTTTGAGCGCAATCCCGACCTGGTTGTTGTTTACCACACCGTTTTTCCAAGTTTCGGATTCAGGATTTTGGCTATCTTCAATATCAGGGCTTCTACTGGTTCCGATACAAGGTCCGAACTGTACGCACTATTAGCCTATAATCCTCAGCAACAGAGAACATGCAGATTACATGCATTAAAATACATCCCCTTCCCACCTTCCCCTGCCCAAGGGTCGAAGACTTGACCGACTCCTTCGGATAGAAATGGCTCGTTTGTTGACATTTTAAATTGGTAGAGAGGGTTTTCCACTCTCTCTCGTTTTCCATTGGGGGTTGGGATAGTAGTTGTCGGGTATTTGGCGAGTGTGGGAACTCTATGGTTGATGGCCCAATCCCAGAATGGAAGTCTCCAGGAATCCGCAGCTTCCTTGAGTCCGGCTTGCTTATCCTTTGGGAACTTAGGGATGATATCCGAGATCATGTTTTCGTAAAGGAGTTGCTGTGCTTGTCAGGTTAAATCTCACGGTTGGAAACCTTTAAGCAAGGAGTTTCAGGCAAAGACATACCTCCAACAGTGCAAGATACGGACGATGCCATATTGGGAAAAGGATATTGTTATGAGTGCAATACCCCTTGTCTTTGATATCTGCCAAGTCGGTGTCTGGCTCATCGTATGGAACGTATGGTTGGCCGTGGATCCCTGAGAAAATGGTTAATAATTACATTACATCGTTCACTTATAGTGTTGATATTAAACACTTACCAGCAACTTGGAAAAAGGAGCCTCTCTCTCTCGGAGACGTATTCATCAAATTACGCCATGCCATCACAAACAAGTCTACCTGATCGGCATTTGCCTTGTTGTTGCTCCATTCGTCAATTTCTTGACGGATTGGAGCTTTCTTCTGGTCAGGCACCGTCCCTGCTTTGATGCCGGTAATTGCGTAGTACTCATAGGGACGTTTGCTGAGGTATTCGGGTGGTTTATAATTGGTTCCGGCCATCTTGGTTGACGGAGCGTTTTTCTCTCTGGATGTGTGTGACGAATGGTTTTGAACTGATGGGCTTTTGGAGGGACCTCCGAATATTTGGCGAAGCATAGAGGAGATTTTAACAGGGCATTTAGAACTTAGGAAACTGGAGAATATATAGCTTTCCGATGGTAAATGAGAGCATGATAGATATGGGACCCGAAAAAAAAAGAATCACTCTTTTGTATCTCGTCCCATGGCCTGGCCATCATGTTTTTCTCAATTTTGGACACAGAATGGAAGCAGCCAATTATGATGAACGACTAGACGTCCAAAGAGAGTTGCGGGGTCGTGCCGGGATGCGCAATCAATACTCATCTTTGATGAGAGATCCCCGCTTCAAGGAGAACGATGATGGCGGCATTCTGAAGCTCGCTTTGGTGGCTTGGAAGGATGCCTGAATATAGTCCCATCACATCATTCAGAGCCAACGCAACACAAGTGATATTCAATGTGCTATTTTGAGTAGAGTTACTAGCTCCATTTCTTCAAGCAAATTGAGGGAGCATGGGATGCATCCCTTGCTCCAGTCGAAAAGCTCCGTGGATTCTGTGGCTGGCTAGACAGACCCAAGTCACCAATTGTGTTCGGCCAAATGCTTCGTACCCATGCTTTTGCACGCGGTTTCTCCGGCGAAGTTGAAAACCAAAATTGGTTTGTTGGGCGATTTGAATGTCGTCTGGAAGTGGAGCTCGCGCTGCATCTCCCCTAAGCTAGGCCCAAATTTCGGTCTGAACCTCGGGTCATCGTCTAAAATTTAGCCCGCTTGGTGAAAAGAGCCATGATCATCAATTCTAACTAGATTGAGTAGATGAGCTTCACCGTCTAACTGCTTTGGACCTAGAACCTGCTTGACAATCCAATGTATCCAGGTCCAGAATGAGAAACCTGCAGGATTCAGCTGTGATTGAGCAGGAGATATGAGACTTAGGACGCCATGAACGGGGAGAATTTTCCGCACAATTCTTTCCCCGCCAGAGAGTTGGAAATCCCGTCGGTCCGTCCCGCTGATATTGAGGTTCACTTTGATATTTTACGGAATACAACTTGTGGGGCTGCTCCTGCCGATCCTCTGCAAGAATGACGATGAGACGAGCAAGCGAGGACTGTCCGCAACCAGGTAACTATCTCACATCGTGGATTCATGGATCGATCACATCTCTCCCCCCCTTGTGTCATTGAGATTGTGGTTGACGGCGAGGAGCTGAAGAAGTAAGCTCCAATTCTCCACACCCATATTTTCCTATATTTCAAATTTGGACCCTAGCCAGCCCTTTCATTATCAGCTCGCCCACTGATATACTACTCGTTTGGCAATTTCGAATCGACCATTATGCCTGAATTGGCTCAGATGTCATTGTTCCAACATACCCTGCGATTTCCCTGCTCTGATACGTCTCGCAAAACGCAAGGAACCTTCAGTCTGTTCACGGTTTTTTCCTCAGGTCACTATTCTGCATGCATATGCATACCCAAATTAAGGTGGTCCATATTCAGAAAGCTCCACCGGACGCCACCTGGAAAACAGCCGAATTCATCGACAACTTGGTCCCTCGATATTTTCACAGCATTTATTGCATCAAAATTGGCTCGCTTGGACTGCCCACATGTCAACCCTGTCTGGATTTTCATCTGAATAATACTTATCGACCTATCTGATCTGCGTATCAATGTTAAAGAATGAAGCGACAACTTCGGGCAAGGACCTTTAAGTTGGCAAATGCTCACATGAACCCACTGTGCTTGAGGCCATCTTTTACCTAATCACATTTATGAATCTAGGGTTCAGGGCGTGAGAAACCTCTCCATACCATACAGCAGATGCACATTGAAGATGCAACAGCAGATCACCTATTTCGAGTTCACTCCTAAGGACCACTTAACGATCTTATATCTACTCTTTTTTGAGAAAACTAAAAAAAAAAAAAAAAAAAAAAATGCAAAAAGAATAAAATCGGTGATCACTTTGTTTACATTGTTATGAAGCGTATCGGCTCAACGCTCACTTTTGCCCTTCGATCTTCCTGCTTATCTAGTTCATTGTTTGACCCGATAGCAGTTGCTTTTCACCTTGATTTAGATAATTTGATAAGTTATTGTGAAGGTTGCCAATCGTGGAGAAGGAAGCAAACTTCATCTCGAGTTCACTTTTGATCCAAACGAGTTATATCCCCTCCTTTTTGCTTTGTTTCAATATCCAGAGTTTTCAACTAAGCTGTGGACACCATGCATATATTTTCATTAAAGTTCCAAATCCCTTCCGGAATATACTAGTAAATGACAAAAATTGGACGAAATACTGGCAACCCGCACGGAATCCAGTTCCAGAGTGCATACTAGTATCAGTTTGTTTTGGCCAAGTTCCACTATTGCATTTCAGAGGGGAAATGCTCACAAGTTGTAGTATGATGCATATTTTGTCTGATTTTTACTTTGACCCACCTATTGTATGTTATTGAGATATAATCTGTGGCAGAATTGAACAAGCATCCCAAGAAAATAAGGTTATTGTTTGATTTCCACTAGTCTAAATCAGGCTAAAGAGATTCGAGCCCCCAACAAGCAACGACAAAATTGAAGTTTGTGTGATAGAACATCTGTCCTACAGCAAGATGCCTCTACATTCAAATTCAGTTATGACCCCCAATCTTTTGAATGAAGCAGGTTATCGCAGACCAGGATTCAAAGAGTGGAAAGCTGAATGTTTCGGAAAAACCAATACTTCCAAGAATGTTTTTGTTCAGTGTACCACATGAGAGAAAAGAATTATTCATGGAAAATAAAATGCGGATATTACAACATTTTTGCCTCCCGGTGCTCCCTTCCGACGATCTCTCTTTCGAACTTCACTATGCTTCCCAGAGCTCTTTGACTCCTGGTTTCACTCTGAAGATGGAATGAGGTTAGGACCTGGCGGGAACATAGTATATTTATTTGATGCTCCTGAAGATATCGACAATGATGTCTCATTCATCAGTCAATGGGATACTCCACGAACCAAATACAATGTATCTGCTGTCACAACTCCAGACGTTGAAAGATACACTCCTCATGGTGGGTGTTATGGGGCCTTGTTGCCTAGCTGGAACAGCCAAACTTTAGACCGTAACCCCCTAAACCCATACCAACAGTTTTGGGCTTGCCAACTGGTTACAAGCTTACCATAGTTAACTAGTCAGCTATAAATTTCTAGCATGTGCAGGGACTTAATTTTCCACACATACTCACTCATTCAAGTGAACTGAGCCAAACTACAGCGTATATTCCGTAATATGTAGTTATCATTGAATCGATGAACACTCCACGGATTTCCAATGAAGGTTGCAGAAAACCCGTCATTCTTCTACATAAGTCTCCCGAAAAGAGTCCCCATAATGGTCTACTGAAAGGGGGATGGAGGAGATTATAAAATTAGAATCATTGAACTGATTCCTTTGAGCGGATTTCCTAGAAAAATTCGAATTTCACGGTTGGGGGGAAATAAGTCAGCTTAAAATAAGAATGATCATAAAAAATGGTTTTGGCTAGCTTCCTGGTTACACGGGACCCGTATGGCATACACCTCTCTCAGTCTTTGATGCTGGCTAATATTCCGAAAGAACGGAGGCGGGAAAACAATAGAAATAACAACAATAAAACAAGAATCAGGATAAATGGAAAAATGGAAAAGGGAGAGGTTAACAATAGAAGTGAAGGAGGACAAGTAAGAGGTAGTTAGCAGTAAGTTAAGTAGCAGGAAAATTATCTACCTGCCATAAAAAAAATAAAAAATAAAATGAGAGATTCAAAACCAAACTCTTTCACCTTACTCCCTGCCACATAGTCCTAGGTTTCCTTCTTTTTTGTTTTCGACTCGCCATCCACACTCCCTAGAACATTAGAAAGTTTCCAACAAAAGAAACAAAACGAAATAAAAATAAAAGAGATGAAAAAAAGAATTTTTTTTTTTTTTTTTAAAAAAAACAACGCTTAAAGGAAACGAGAAAAAATTATAGTAAGTGTATATCAATAAAATAATAGATAAAGCTAACGCTTAACTAAAGGCCTTTTGAAGAAAAAATAGGTAGAAAACAGTAGAGGAAATTAAGAGGAAAGCAAAATGGGTTTAAGACAGAGAAACGTAATCATTAGAATTGAGCGTACATAAGTAGGTAGTAAACAAGATAATTGGAGGGGAATGGATAGGAAACTGGATAGAATAAATGGAATGGAGATGAAGAAGTAAATGGCCTCATATAAAACGTTTTCCCTTACAGCCAAAAACCGCTATACAACAAGAGAGACAAAAATTGGACAAAATATAATTCCACTCGGCTCAAGGTATTTGTGGTTGGATCACGGGCAGGAAGGTGTATGTGAAATCGTTTCGCGGCTCGGGGTAGTAGGCCGTAGCGAGCTAGTAGTGGGGTAAGGAGGCTGAGAGTTGGGGAGGGAGGGAGAGGGGGGAAAATGGGTTTGGAGGTGGCCGATAGATGGAAGGGTGGAACGGAAATGTCATCGTTGATACCTGGGTAGTAGCTCTGGAGATGCCAGTGGCTGTGCCAAATCTTCCTCAGTGAGCATCGGTGCCGACGGCGCAGGCCGATCTTCTTCGCTAATTGAGGGACCGGATGCAACGTTTCCGGCTGTTGAATGGCCTCGTTCAAGTTCTGGAGCACTAGCTTGGGCGAGAAGGCGTTGCCTTTCGAGCTCTTGTTTATCATCCTGGGGAGTCTTAGGGGAAGGAAAGCCCATATCAACATTGGGTCGAGGGCTAGGCGTTATGGTATCTATTGATGGGGCCGAGGCTGGAGAGACACAGTCAGGATATTGCGATGCGAAGCGGCTGGTAGGGATTCTATAACTATTGTCGACTTCAAAAAAAGTAGGGGCAGATGGAGCAAAGGCTGTGGTTGCCGCGGACGGTTCATTTTCCACACCGTCGTCATCCGCTGGACTGCTGGGGAGAAGAGTTTCCTCAGCTCTCCGTAGTCGGGTTTTCTCATCAACCGCTTCTTGGGGAAGCGCAGGAGGGATGAATTGAGGAGGAGGATATGGTGAGAAGTTATCTTGTGGATGACCTTGCCACAAGCTTACTTCGTTGTGGTCGTAACCGTTTTCATAAGTATAATCGTGCTCATCATATCGGTGTGCATAAGGGTGATGGTGATCAATTTCAGTAACGGTATCAGGTTGGACAACTTGAGGGGTAAAGGGATGGGAGTCCACAACGGGGTTCGTTTCCGATGTTTGCGGGTGGTGGCCTTTGCCGGAATCCTTCGTACCTATCACAACTTCGAAAACGCAGGCAACCACACTCTTTTCTCGTCGTACTGTATCCGTGTCAAGTATATTGTTTCCACAAGGAGACATCGGGTTACGCCCTTTTTCCGACAGAGTTAGTATTTGGCCATTTGGGCTATAGTTATAGCTGCTTGAGCCCGTCACCATATTCAAACGCGGAATAAAACGGTCTTGGCCCGCTAACTTCCCACGCAAGTCCATTACCACTTCGAGATAGTATCGGAAACTAATCATGCCACCAGGCACATGCGTTATAGTTGGGAAAGTATCCTCTGGGATCCTGATAGACGTTTTTACGGTCGCCGTCAGGGTGACTGGGTCCACGATCAAAGGGGCAAAGATTTGGGTCAGGTCTTTCCTGAAGACGCTACTTGACCTTGTGGCCCCGAAGGATAGGCCACCCAACCCGGTACGAGACTTTGGATAATAGTCTTCGAATACCGGCTTCTTGCCTTTTTCAGTATAACCCACTGGAATTGCAGGGTGGTAATCTATCCTCCCTTGTCTATAGAGGGTGATAATAATGCCATTAGGGCTTCGGATAGGTTTCGTATGCTGTATTGTGATCTTCACTGGCAGGACGTCACCGGGAACGCCTCCCGGCCGCGACAGCTCCGTTGTGGCTGTAATGGTCCTTTCTGCGGAGGGAGTATTCGAGCTCAGAGAGTCATCGTTCGCGAGGCTCACACTTTTAGCGGAATTGGGTTCGCTGATTATTTGGAAGCTCTGCGTGCTGTTGCTCATGCAGCTCGAATTGCTCAGTTCGCTGGGTACGGGACTGAGCGGCGGTTTATTTTCAATTCCATTGGCCACGGGCTCAGCAACAGTCGAGCTGTGCGTAATCTGCTCCCGAGACGCGGATTTCGTCTTCGACCGCGCCTTGGATCTTCTTATTATTGGTTCAAGAGAGATAATGCGGGCTTTGGGAACAGGCAACGGTGCAACGTCAATGGTTTCTAGGAGCATAATTCGTTTGTCGCAGGAAATGGTTGGAGATATAGTTGTAGGTCGTGTTAGAGTGGATGTTAGCATATAAGATATGGTGCCACGTTCAAACTAAAGGCCGCGTCAGTATATCCATGCGCAGAGCTCACAACGACCCTCCAAAAGGAAATGCGCAATATTTTCTAAAGAACAGTCAATGTACGTTTACATACCGTAATGCTGCTGGGCAATCGACAAGCTGGAAATACCATTTCAAACTGGAACTTGTATATTCCCTCAACTAGGCGACCATCTCCACACAGGACAACTTCGTCCTCGAAGAGCGTAGCAAATCCGTTGCCCAAGTATTCGCCATTCCTTTTCCCACGGCCCGGACCAAGAAAGCCAGACGCATCCGACACATCGCCCGGCGCAACTGTAGTTTTGTAGACCTTCACATAGCCATGCAGGCAAAGCACCAGATGAGTGATGCGGATCGGCTTCACGACTTTCAAGACCACGCAACCCTTCACTAACTCGCCAGAAAAGTATGTCTTGTATGGTTCATCCAACTGTATATAGAATTCAGAAACGTTCCGAGTTCTGTTGCTGAAGCGATCGGTAAACTTGGATACCAGGGAGCGGTTTCGAGCCGACGGAGGAGAGGAGGATCGGGGAACGGGATCAAACGACATGGCAGATCAACTGGATATCGTCTCCATACACACAGTGGCTCGCATTAGTATTCGACGACGGACGTCACAGAAGGAAAAAGGGAGGATGCAGAGGGGAGGGCTCGACGTCTTGTTGTAATGAGGGTTTTCCGGGGGCAGTCGCTGGCACGCGCCACGCTTCCACGCTTTCGGATTGCGCGGTACAAGGAGAGGCTGAGCGGGTGCCGTCGTCAATTCTGACGACGCCGAAAGCGGGAGGGTTGAGGAGGGCGAGACTCCCGCTAGTGAGAGCAAAGTGAGTGGACGTGAAAGCGGGCGGTGATCGTGGTTCACTTGTCAGGCGTCGGAGGAGCGACAGGAGAGAAGGCGATGTCGGGTAACAACAGTCATGGTCCCGGGAAAACAGAGCATTTGCAGAGGCCCCGAGGATGGCTCACTCAGAAAGAACAAAAGGCATCTCATGGGACCGGCCGCTTTGCATGTTGCAGGGAAAAGGACCAGTCGTGGTGATTGTGGTGGGCGAAGGAGGGGGAGAGTGGTGGTGGTGGTGGTGGTTGGTGGTGGCTCAGGGACGGTATCCAACAACAAGTCTTGCGGGCTAAAGCGTAACACTTGGGTCCAGGTCTGGAGGAGGGGATTATCCAAAGCTAATCATTCTTCAATTTACTCTGTATTCCACTGCACCGTTACCACGGCTGGGGGCTATCCATTGTTGCTTCAGCTGTGCTACACTTCGGTCTCTTCTAGACTCTCCTATGTACTGTTTACCCACTACTTTCAACGGGATACTCCATGTTAATTTGCTTTCGTTTGTTATGCACTACCATGTACTCTCTCCTTTTCGTCTTCCCGCAGCCACCGAGACGCCAACAGTCTAGGGAGCAGCAGCCCGTCGGACTCCGAGAGGCAGGCGCACATGCATTGTTCAGCAGCTGCGCAACCCGGCGATGGAGCGGATATCTGGCCAGACAAAGGTTTCCGAGGCGGCGGTTCAAGTCAAGCTTTTGCCAATGTGAAAAGCTTGGGAGTCTTGTTGATCAGATCGACAATCGGGCTCTCCCAGTGAGTCTAGTCCCTCAAATGTGTGTGATATATAACATGTTTATTTGAATAAAGAGTAAGTATCCCAAGAGAATTTGGAGACACCAATTATTTAACGAAATGCATCTGCCTGTCTCCATTCTCACCCAGGGGTGAGAATGAGAAAAAGAAGGCATGCCGAATCACCAGTTTATCCAACGATTTCTCCTTCGCTCGTGTTAGCTGCCGCCTGACGGCCAGGAAGAAGCCCAACCCTTGAAACCATGACCCCCCACCGGGCTACCACTGGCTACACGAGTAATGTTCGAACCCCAAAGATAGCCGAACGCCCTTGTCTCACGAGAGCATCTGAGAACTTTACGGGCTCACAGGATCGCAACCATGCGAGGATTTGAACTAACTAACGAACTAACTAGGGGTTATTTGGGGTTATTTGGGGAGGGTTCTGGGTGGCGTTATAACCCATGTTACTAGGTATGCTGGCTCAAGCCGTGCGTTAACCACAAATTACATGGACAGCCAATCATACGTAGTGTTAAGCTTAATCATGTGCTTTAGTTATCATTTCTCTACCAATCAGAACTGCTGAATCATGATAAGATTTTACTTAGTCATCCAGTCAGATTCTGTTGGAGGGATTGGATTGGGTGATTCGTACCCTCAATTCCACCATGGCGCTGGTGGTGATTGAGCTCTTTTGCCCGAGTGGCCTAATAGATTGCGCATTGTTATGTGTCTCAACAAAGAGAATTTGACCATTTTTACTCATTTTTTTGACCACGTTGAATCCTTATTTCGGCCATGCTATAGAGAAGTCTTTGTATATTATTGACCGTTATCTACAGAGAAATCGAACTATTTTTGATCATTCTATCAGGAGATTTGTTCCTTACGGAGTCCTCCGCTAACTCCCAAGATAATATGCCAAGCAGAATCCCCCAAAATAACCGAGTTACACCGATGGGTTTCGCCGAAAGGCCCGTACGGATAACTGAGCTATCCAAGGGGTTCATGTTATAACAGGGATAACGCGCTCCCTTGATCACTCATAATAATTACCATAGTAAGTGAGCGCGACTGGACTTTCTCAATCAAGTGCAGTGGCCAATTTAAGCTTCGGACACCGAAGCGCCGTCACAAGCTTCGCGGAACATGCATTCTTGGCGACGACAACAAGCATTTTTTTCAGCTATCAGCCAAGCGGGGCGAGCGGATGGACAGGGGACTTGAATCCGGGTCAAAATTTCTGAGCGTGGTTTCAGCCAACATTTTATTCTGAACTTTGAACGCTGGTGGGGCCTGATTGAAACTGACCAGTGCCATGCTCAGTCAGGTACAGTGACGAGTTTGTGCTCATTTATGTTTGAGAAGTCGAGGAAGGTAAATGCACATATACTGTCAAGGCATAGATAAATTGACGTCTGCAGAGGGCTGAGTAAAACGCAATGATAGTTACAGCGGTCGAGTATCATCTTTGGGCAAAAGCTGGATGATGTTAAGAGAAAAAAAAAAGTTATTTCGGCCCCTGTTGAACTCTCCAACCCTGTTTGACGAGACGCTGGAAGATGCTGGACCATGCTCAGAAAGGTCGAACAGCGTTCAGCTCTCACCCTAACATGATCGAGTTGCTATTTTTAAGGTGCTTGATAGCTCCTGTTATTGCAGGAATCCAGATTTTGTCGCGGGTGAAATAAACTCAATAACGTTATTTTCATCCATGAAACCAAGTAGGCGTCCTTATGACGACGAAAACACCTTTTCTCTCTCCTCTCTACCTCTCTTTCTTCTTTTTTTTTTTGTTGTGTTGTCGTTGCTGCTGTTGGTTGGTTCTAGGGTCGAGCTACTGCTATACCTAAAGAATGGCATGGTATCATCTCGTCTCAATTGAGCAAGATAAAAAAGTCACCAGTTGGTGGAGTTGTCAAAACCTTCAAAACATCAGCTACGCCGTATCTAGCACTCACTACCCGTCGTTACCAATTTGAGTTCAACAACAATCGGGTACGATTTTGAGCTCTATACTGCGGATGTGTCCAAATTGAAATTGACTTGTCACCGACATCATCAGAGTCAACAGAAGCCGCCTCTCTACTCATTTAGAACCGAACATGTTGCTGGTGATATTTCTTTTTTCGAAGCTGTCGTCATTATCGATTTTAAAACGGTTAAGCTTCCAGGCTTTTGAGGGTAGCTATATTGATGAAACCATGGGAGAAATGGGGGCCCGATTGCGTTGACAGACTTCTAATGCCTCCAGAAGTGAATATTTCCCCCCTTTCTACAATTTCAACCATGTAGTTGATATCTGCATTAGATTCATTCCTCCTCTCTTTAAGCACAGAAGTACGGATTCAGAATTCAGATTCAACTACATAATAATGATTCTGAGGTTGACCATTGGTTTTAAAGGAAGGGAGTCCAGTTTACGTTACGGATCCAAATGAAGCACCAATTAGAGTTAAACCCGGCCGCCAGAGAAGCTGGTATCCCATATATCATACCTGTGCTGTGAAATGGGGCGTGGCAAGTGCGCATACCCCAGATATCCATCCATGGGCGATTACCGGTGATTTACCCCCTGAAGCTATATTGGGTGAATGACGTCATTTGAGAGCATCAGTGTTCAGATTTTCGGCCAGAAAAACTTTCAGCGTCATTCAAACTCTCATAGCATTCTCCCCGTTTAGTCGTGTGCTCTTAGGG
Organism: Histoplasma capsulatum G186AR; assembly: GCF_000150115.1. NCBI lineage: Eukaryota > Fungi > Ascomycota > Eurotiomycetes > Onygenales > Ajellomycetaceae > Histoplasma > Histoplasma capsulatum. The sequence goes on along the minus strand of NW_025544813.1, from coordinate 571,150 downwards.
CGTTGTTCATTAAATACTATGTTTCTCAAACACCAACCCTCCAATCTAATTCCTCCAGAGTTGGTTGCAAATGTATCAATAATGTTGACAGTGAGTGTGTTTTAGAAAGCAGGAGATTGGCTTGGCAAGGTTTAATCTGCTTCCGAATTTCTTGGCAGAGGTCCGAACCTTGTAACCCCTTCCCCAACACTTGATAACCTCTATCGAATTAAGGAGACGACGAATGTCGCTTAACATCAAGGCAAGCGCAGCAATGCATCAGTCACCCGCGTCAGATATCGCCGCCGCCCTTCAGGATGGCAAAACACACCTTCTCCTGGCCGCAAGCGGCTCGGTCGCCACCATCAAATTACCACATATTATCACCGCGTTGACGAACTACCCCGACCTCTCGATCCGCGTCATCCTTACCAAATCGGCAACTCACTTCCTCGGTGGCCAGTCTGCGGAACAGCCAACAGTGGCTTCTCTAGCCCTGCTCCCGAATGTCGATTCGGTCCACCAGGATGAGGACGAATGGCTTGAGCCTTGGACTCGGAACGCCAATATACTTCATATAGAGCTGCGCCGTTGGGCGCATATGTTGGTAGTCGCTCCTATGTCGGCCAATCTATTGGCCAAGGTGACGGGGGGAATCTGCGACGATCTCCTTACGAACGTCATTCGGGCCTGGGAGATTGACCCTCGAAATCCTACGAGGCGGTTAATTATCGTCGCGCCGTCAATGAATACTATGATGTGGACCCATCCGTTGACGGCGAAGCAACTGGCTATCCTCAACGATGAGTGGAAGTGGTTTGAGGTCCTTCCACCGCAGACAAAAACATTGGCATGTGGTGACACTGGGCAGGGAGCTATGCGAGATTGGAAAGAGATCGTCGATGTTATTGAGAATCGACTTGCTGTCATTGATTTTGACTTGTGAATCTAGCCCCGGGCGAAAACATACCGAATATACACCCCTGGCATCAGCTTGATAACTTGCTTTCTAGTGTTGAATCTACGTTGTTGGTGCAATATAATCATTTGAACGCTTGCTTTCTAGGCCGGCTTTTTGTAATGGGTCAGTTTTACTCCTTACGGACCAGAGCTTCAGCATATAGGACGTCATCATGTGTTTCTGACCTTTGAACCGGCGAGGTCATGGCCACCCGAAAATGGGTTAGCTCTTTAAAATGAAAAACGGTTCTCATATTGCAGGGCAGGCCAACTTGAATTTAGGTACCGGAGGCGCCCACTGCATTATTTGAAGCATTCGACGGTCTACTTTTTGAGCTTGAGGGCTAAAAAAAACAATCCTGGATGGAGATTATATTATCTCAAATTTGTTATTCCATGGAATACTCAAACACATAACCTCGTCTAGATTTCGTCCACTGTGGATGGTATACTGCACAATTACATATAGAATGTGCCTCAAGGGGCCGGAGTCGCCCAAAACGGTTACCGAATCGGGATGGGCGGCTTGGGCCCCGCTAAACCTGAACTGAAGATCATTCCATGCCGTTTTCACTTGAACGAATTACAGCGGCGGCGTCACATTCCCAGCCAGACCACTGCTACGGACTACTCTCCCCAGTGGGCTCGCTGGGCTCCGCAGCGACCTTTTGTATATACTGAGTTATGCCCGAGGGATTCTAAGAAAGTCGAAAAGAATAGAGAAGGAAAGATCTATCATCTTGTCCCGTTGTTAGAAACTATAAATAACAACATGGACTCCCAGGTCCTTTCCATTCTCACCGGAAAAATCAACTTGTCCTTAGCCCTACTCTTCTCCGCACCCTTTCATTCCATGGCATACCTAGACCTCCAACGAAAGAAAAATGCATGACAGGGGAAGCCCATGGTCGAAAGTTTTACCTCTCCTACGCTAAACGTCGAGAGTTGCACCTTGCAAATGGATCGACGCTATCATATTATGCCCCTAATACCAATGTATCTGCTGCTTCATTGCGGGGCAAATGAAATAGGAATTTTTCATTCTTGGAGGCAACCTCCTGTTGATCCAGAATGAGCACATGCTTACGATAAGCAGATACTGTTCAGAGTCCTCATCGGAGCCTGATGATCTCCTACCGGCCATCTCTGCTGACGATGTCAAGTCCTAGTTTGACTGGATCAATGAAAGTTTCAAGGGTTCCATTAAAGCTCACGACACACTAATCAACTTTTGGGGGAACCTGAAGAGACTCTATTATATCAAGAATTACAAGGAGATTGAGTCTAACATGAGGAGGGACTACATCAATGTATGTGTTTTTTGCCCCATAAGATTCAAACAAAGTCCTATCCCAGAGCGGCAGTACATGAACTAGATCAGCAGGGAGATGGGCTTTGGAGGGCTTCCATTACCCAAAGCCACAGCAAATTCCATTGATCTCTTGCAACTTTTGGTCACCCACTTTGTTCACTGTGATTTGACGTTTGCGGATGAGAAGCAAATACCCTATCATCTGGTTGGTCTTAGATGTCGAGTACCTCTGCCTGCAGGGCGGTATCATTGTTTGACACACGACATACCGTGAACCCTCGCCCGGACGGCATGCTCTCCTCCCGTCCCAGTAAGGAGGTAAAATTTGTCCGACTTCTGGTTCGATGGCGGTGACGAAAGTAGAGCCCACATGGCGGGGAGCTATCGACAACTACGAGGTCGTTCCAGTCATTAGGTGAAACGACGACCAGAGAACTTTCCCCGATCACTGTCACTGGAAAGTGTGACCCTCTCCAGTGCCAATCCTGCCTGTCGAATCCGAGCTCAATCCCTGCCGATCGCGAAACAAAAGTGCAAATTCTTCATCCATTAAATGTAACTATAACAATAAGGGAGCCATCAGTGTTTCGCCGGAATGCATGGCGCAGCACTGCGCCAATTTGCATGGCTTGCATTGCAATTGTATATACTGACTGCCAGCGTACATCATCACAAATGTACTTGTGCCAACCGCTGAGCTCCATGTAGCCGGTTGCCAAAAAAAGCGACTCCAGTTCCTTGCCGAAAGGTAGTACTTTAGCTAAGGACCAATTAGCAATACCAGTGATCTCAAAAGTTTTCTCATTGACTAGGATATTGATTTGGGAAAAGTCATTGTGTGCGAGGGCTTGTCAGTATGTCTGGGACTGTAACTGCTGTCGAGCCACCAGAGATTTTGTGGGCATTGTCGTCGCATTTTGATTGAGTTGGAGATTCACGGGCCTCAAAGAACCTGCCGGTCGCTTGCTGGGCCCACGAATGTTCCGACATGATTTGAGAATGCTCTGCTGCGTACCTGGAGTGGTGCCAGAAGAAACAGACGGACAACCAAACCGGAGAGGCATTGTCGTCTTTAATGGTGGAAATTAAGTCGAGCTTGAACGGAAATCATGAACGGGGTCTCCCTCTACGAAAGACAGAAAGGGAAAATTCAATGCTAATACTACTCTGAGGCCGCCATCATATCATCTCGTCACCCATGACGCCATTGTCATCGTGGTGCTACCAATCACTGGTTGGCCCGATCTCGATTTTGTACCAGAGGGATGCAATCCTCAAACGGGGCAATTCTGGTACACTTCTTTCATAGCTATTAATTCAAATGAGGCTGTTTACTACGGCAAGCTTGAAATCCCTAAACCCAGGATCACGTTTGACCTAGTTGCTCATTCTCTCGAACCTGTCCCTGATGAAGTTTTTCCAAAGTGGCCAGATTCTGGAATGGAACTCACGCAAACGATGGTGCCAACCACTGTTGAGGTTTACGTCAAGCGACCAGCTCTGGGACTTTACGAAACGTTGAATAACCACAACCAACAGCATCAACTTCCGAAAATGTTCTTAGCAGAGGTACAAGTGATGGAAGCATTGTCCCGACACCAGCACCCGAACATCATCCGCTACTATGGCTGTCGGGTTGTGCGTAGCCGCATTACTGGGCTCATCGTGGAAGGACATGCCTACACCTTGTGCACTTATCTCAACGAGGGGATTGGGAAGATTGACGAAAGCTTATTCATGAATGCTCTCGAGTCACCTATTCACCATCTACATGGGCCTGCGATGACTTTACACCCGCGAACATTCTGGTGAACTGAGACGACATGCCCGTTCTGATTGATTTTGGAGGCTGCCAACTTATTGGTACGCCATTGAAATACATTCGGGGGACCAAAGGATGGATTGGTGGTGACATCAAGGACTATGCTATCTCAGACAAACAACACGATATCGCTGCCTTTGCAAAGATCGGTGTATGGTTGGACGAGGTGGGGCTCATAATTGTCTCTTCTCCTCTTTCAACTCCTATTATATTGCTCCGTATGAACAACTAAGGCCCATGATCAACTGGATACATAAGTAAATGGTCAAATCGAATCAAAACAATCATCAATACATAGCCAGTAATTTATTGTTATTATATTGATGGAAGGGGTGGTCCGAGCGGGCCTTTCGAATCTATTTTTCTCCACCATCGAGTTTCCTCTCCTAGCGACGCTTCGTTGTTGACGAAGAACACCTCGATTCTCCCTCCCGCACTATTAGTTCCCGGTTATCCAGTTGCTCCCCATCTGGGAATGGACTCATAGAAAATCACGTGTGAACCGTAATGGTATAATCACCTAAGAATGACATGCGAATACTCAGTGACCAAATTGAACAGAGAGTTCAAACTTGAGCATATTTCAAAAATTGCAGTCATTTTTGGACCCCCATTCAACCTATATATCACGCATCTAACTAACTACTGCCTGCAGGCCAGGCGCTATATCATAGAAGAATATACAAACAATTAAAAAGCATTAATCTGGAAACAGTAGCAATGATTGGCTACCATCATGACACATGATTTAAGGACAGAAGAAGGAGATTGCTATAGTATAGTGCACTCAGATCAACTTCATCTATCATTATATTAGTAGTGATGCTGCCTGTCTCAGTCTTATATCATGTCTATAATATCCTGCCTTCTCCCCCTGACCCACTTATATTGCTAGAGAACCATACTAGTATCATTGCTAGATATTATTGTCAGATCTTGATATCAGACATAGACGGGCAGGCAGACAGATGAGTGAATGAGTGGGAGGGAGTAATCTGTATATCTCTCCAACATAGCACAGGATTTCCATACAAGCGCTCTCAACATCATTTCATAATATAATATCTCAATAAAGCTACATCAAAGTCGTTGTGACAGCAGTGCCTGCGCTCGAGACATCATTCTTAGTTTTGGCTTTGATCAGATGCATATCTCCACGACGCGGGAAGGGAGGTCTGACTACTACCTGCATCCAGAGTGTCGCATGTTGGCCATTGGGGTAAACGTGGGAATATGCGCTGTTCTCCTGGCTTCCGTCCGGGTTTAGAAGTGCAATAGATAGGGAGAAGAAAGGTTATTTTCCGCTTCGCCTGCTCAAAATTTTGAACATTCAGACGTGAATGGTCCACGCCTTACAAAGAGGTTGGAGAACCGGAATATTTTCATTTCCTGGTCTGTTTAAACAATATCCTCGATGAAAATAATGACTTGAAAATCGAAGTAATCTTGATTGTACTCTTGATAATTCTCCCTATTATTCGCGCGATATCGTTGAAAACCTGCAGCACTCCTTCGCAAGCAGACATACGGTGCATTAAAATTGTAATTCCCTTAATCCTTCCCCTTCCACATACTCTTGACCATAGCACTCCCTCTTCACAGACTCTATAATCTCTCTATCTCCCCCTGCCAACTTCGCAAGAAACTGTTCTAGCACGTAAATATTATCCGTCCACATCTCCGCTTCCTCCTTCCACTTCTGAATATCTGCCTCCTTCATCTCAATCCCACCACCACCAGCTCCACCATTTAAGTAACTCTCTTCCTCCGCCCTCAAACTAGCCATCTCTGCCTCCCGCTCCGCTTTTTTCATCACCAACTTCTCCCTATCCCTATCCTCATCCCCTCTACGGTCCCCGATTTCAGCAAGAGCTGCCTTCTTTCTCTCCTCCAGCTCCACCACAACTCTCTCCAGTTTCTCGAGTTCTTTCACCAGGCCACGCTTAACCTTCTCTCTCTCCTTCTGCTCTTCCCCCGCCCATGCCCAGTACCAATTGCCACTTCCGATTTTTTCAACGTGCAATTTTCCATCGTCCGCCAGGGCTTGGATGTAGTCCTTGACCTGCATGCCATTTATGGACGCGACAGAGGGGAGACATTTCTCGAGATCTTTGAGCGTGTGGCATGTCTGCGATGCGCGGAGGTAGTCAAGTATTAACTGTTGTTTGGCCGCTGAGGGGAGTGATTTTGAAGGCGCCTGGACAGCGATTAGAATAACCGGTACACACAGGGAGAAATACAAAGGGAAAAAGTACAGAAATGCAAAACCCAATATATAAGAGCATTTGTTGAGATCTGTAAGGGGCTGAGGGGCTTAATACCATGATTGCTTGCAAGACAGCGCGAGATACAACCGTAGGGGACGGATGAAACCTTTCGACTCAAAGCAGGTATCAGGCTCTGGAGAGTCGAAATCTTTTTTATTGTGAAAACTTAGAATTGTGTAGTACCAGGCAAATCTAAAGAATCCTTGCTTCACTCTTATAGTTGATCAGTCTCTCAAGAGGCAGCGAATGATGTTCCCCTTTTCGGAAACGGCGAGTCTCCCAGAACCGAACGCTGAATGTTCAGGTGTCTAAATCAACAGAACCCATTACCCCCACGTTCATTTCATATTATTTCAAAGCTATACAGCTACATATCAGGCAATTGTGTAGACATAGCGAAACTCTTAGGAGTGAAGGTGGGCTTCTGCATGTTCGTCTATGGAGCGCCACGCTCACATTCACCCCGAGACGAGGAAAACAGCCACCCATTATTACATTAAAAGCTCGAAGGGCCGGCAAAACATTAGAAAATGGTCTAAGAAGCGAAGAGAATTGAAAGGGGGAAGGTCTCCTTTCGATATTCAAACATGAGCTCGTATACTCGTACCATATTCGCCGTCGCCCAGGTGCAAAAGAAAACGACATCATGGGTATCTAAGTTTCCTAGAAAGAAGATCACGAGAAACACATGGGCATAGCCGTTTTAGACTATATGTGGTGGAAGCTGGAATCGAAAAAAGAAGAAAAGAGAGAGGAAATCCAGAACTTGTTTGCGTCACCAGGAATTGAACAAGCATTATGAGGATGAGGACGAGAGAAAGGCACGCACGCAAACGGAGGAAGTAACTCTCGACAGAACATCCTGTAACTTGGTTGCTACAAATAATATAACCAATCCCGATGTCGGGAACCTCTAATAGCAACATAGTTCTTTTGAAACAGTCGACACGCAAATACAGATAATGATCAAAAAGTGAAAAGCACCGTCGTGGTGTAACCAACTCAAGCTAGAGACGGAACATTTTATCGAAAGGAATATTCTCGCAAGAACTTGGGAGCTGAACCCCCAACACATCCTCGAAATAAAACGGACGTTTCCCTTCTTAGTGAAATAATAATGGTTCCCAAAAGCATAAAGAATGGGAGCCATATGTAACCGTTGTGGCAGATTCTGAATTTACAGAATATTCTTTGAAGAGATGAAGGCACCGGTACCCATTGACTGCACAACAGTATCGGGGATTCGGGTATGTCGAGGACCTAAAATCGCAACTCCCGGTCTCGCAAGGGTAGTTTGGTCGTATGCTATTTGGCGATTGTGGTTCAAACTCCACCCAAACACACAGTAGTCGTAGAAATAAGCCAAGTTATCCTCATGTTTTGTCACTATATGAATATAGTCGGAGCCTTTAACTGGAGTTATATTGGAGAGATGGGTGAGAGAGGCGAAAATTATATGGCACGGGAAGTAGCGGAGACCATAAGCAAACGACCCGTGAGGATGTCAAGTTGTTGTAACTGCAGAAGAACGGGAGCAGAAGCTGAGCTGGTTCCAACAACTCGGGTGGTTTTTGAAGTTATACCAGACATGACCCAGTGTACGCAGTGAATCGATACCCAGGGTGCCATCACGAAAACCGATCAGAGACACAGTCCACGAAAGGTGGGACTTAGTATCCATGGGGCAGCTAGCTTAAATCCACGCAAAAATGGCAAAGAATATTCCATTTAGCAATGGTAGCTTACAGCGCAAAATTAAGGCCCTCGATCAGCCCTCCATCGTGAAAAGTTTAAGTTGACCATCCCGAAAATTGTGACCAAGAATACCGAGTACTTTCTGGCATATGGAATGGTCCACCAAGCAGTTTCTATTCGGGTTCCGTGGAGCGGTCCAAATCAGCTCTGCGGCGTCTTTTCGTTCTAGTTTTTCGTGGCCTGGCGAACTTTTCTCCCCTGATTGCGCTACGACTTGCCACAGTAATCCGCTTGCGACCACAGCTCGCGGAGGAAGGATGAGTAAAGTGTTCTTCAGGATCAGTTATCTCCTCCCCTTCAACAAACACCATATCACCGGTTTCGCCCAGTGATTCATTGGCGGCTTCTTCAAGGAGTATCCCTAATGCAATCAGTGCCGTTTCATCCATACTCTGCCAATCTGCATGCCCTTGATCAAGAGTCGCATTTGCATAGAAATCGGAGGCGTAAGTGTGAATAGCTTTCAGAATATCGGAATCCGGTAATCGTTGGTCAGGTGCGAGACGCTCATTGGCGAAGTAGATGTCATTCTCTGCGTATCTCACTGGCGCATTCACACGGCGGAAAAGAACTTCCTCCGGTGTAACAGGAACGGATGAGATAGAAGCCACAAGGTTCTGGTTGAGAAGTATTCGAGGACGGAATCCAGAGGAAGAAACACGACCTGGACGTCATTAGATAGAAATAGCGAACATTTTTCGGGGACATTGCTAAATACCAGCTGCGGCATCATAGACATTCGCTTGTCGCCTTGGGCAGGGTAGCAAGTCACGCAGAGATTCCGTCTTGAGCAGATCATCTCGAGCAGGGTGGCTCATGGCAAGAAATCTGCTAGAGACATATCTCTTGAATCAAACCTTCGACATGACCATGGATGTTGTGCGCTCTTTGTTGCATTTTGCTCTCCGCCAATTTAAATTATAATTCACGGGCCGATTTTTCCCCGACCATTGACTTCCTATGACATAACTAACGACGTTTATTCTGTGGGACGTCTGAGTGGTTGTATTAGCTGGGGCATAAAGGAGCAGCCTAGGACCAACAATTTCAACTTCTCAGCGACGAAGATGATAAAAGCGTATTCATGTCTGCAAAATCTCTGATGAATGAATTCGTACCTGCTGAATAGATCCCAAGGATCTATCAGCCCGTCTGCTTTCCATGTGGCTCACAATGCCCACCTCATCCGGTCAATTGAGCCTGCGCCTGGTATCAAGTTCTCCAGCCACCCCACAACGCCAGAGCTAAACCAGGGAGAAAGAAAGTCTACGGAAGATGGCTGGAAGGATGAGGAGAAAGACGAGTCTCGGGCTCACAAAGCAGGCGTTAATGTGCTGACGATCGATCAATATGAAAAGCGCTTGTATGTATAACCCAGCAGAAAATCATTTTACGGCCAAAGGTCTTGCTAAGGACAAGGAATACAGTATGGTATCTGGTGGCGCGGATGCGTCCGTCCATCTCTGGGATTTGGAGACTCGTGGATCTGAGTCAAGCTATCTTTACAAATCCATTGCTTCGGTGACAAAGTAAATCCATTGTCTTAAATCCCGTCCATATCTTTTTTTTTTATCAGACAATCTCATCGCCCATTTAGATCAATGAGCCCAGCGGCGCATACACATGCATTGACTTCTATTTCAATTTATCCCTTCGACCCGACTCCGTCGACTATATTGACGACTTCCCACGACACCACTTTGAAACTATCTTCGCTTCAAGCTCCTGCGATTATCCCAGTTTATACATTTTCGCTGCACTCCACTCCGTACTCACATTCGTTTTCATCGCATCCGTCGTCGCTCCTTCTGGCCGCTGTAGGAACCTCGGATAAAGCAGTGAGACTGCTCGACCTTCGTTCTGGGCTGGCCACCCACGCATTACCGGGACATAGCTCCGCTATTCTCTCCGTTTCCTGGGCCCCCCATCATGAATATCTGCTCGCGTCTGCGTCCCATGACAACCGGGTCATCCTCTTCGACGTCCGCCGCGGGGGCCACAACTCTGCTCTAGCTTCGCTGGACATGGACGACGCAGTCGGCGTGGTCGCGCCGCACGACGCACCGCCGTCGTTCGCCTGCCGGAATCCATATGCGCCCGACGCCCGTGCGCATAACGGGGCGGTGACGGGCGTGCGATGGACGTCCAGTGGCAGCCACATAATCACTTCCGGACACGACGCGCGCATTCGAGTCTGGGACGCTTCCACGGGGGCAAATTCGCTGGTCCATTTCGGCCCGCGCGTCCGCAACAGCGCCTCACTGCATCTCGCTGAGAGGGCACCGCTTGTTTTACCGAGCGATGTCACAGGTGCGGGGCATGCAACGCTTCTTTGGCCCAACTGCGGCGACCAGGACGACACAGGGGAAGTATTCGTTTTCGCGCTTCGGGATGGTGCATTCATCAAGCGCCTTCGTGTGCCCGGCGTACCGGGCTCACGGCAGAGGATGCGAGGAAGGCCCACGGCGCTCAGCGCGGCGCCCATAAATGGCCTTGCATGGCGCGGGAACGGAGCATCGGGCGAGGGCATGGAGCTATTTTCTGCCCACGGAGATGGGACGATCAGGGCCTGGGTCTCCAGAACGTCGGATGAGGCGCATGAGATCGCGGAGAATGAGGAGGAGATGGAGGAACGGAAGAGGAAACGGGATGTTCTCGATGCGGTGTATCGCGGCCTGATGAACCGGAAAGTCACTTTCACTTGATGCTACTGGTTATGTGCTACCAATTCTCTAACCTAGCAAGCCTCTCACTAAATATAAGGTAAGGTCGGGGCTTATACCGTGCTTCTGAGCTTGATAACTGGATCAGGAGGTAGTGCCACTATTGCAGGTTAAGATATATTGTAAAGAGATATCTAGAATGACTAGCAATAACTACAGCAGCAGTCTAAAGTAAACAAGATGAATACTAAGTTAGACTGGCCAGTGGGACCATGAATTACATATTTGGTTTGGTTTGGCTTGGTCCCAGTCCATTTCTTGATGTGATTTTCAGTGAAACTGAGATTAAAATGAGAGTGTAAAAGGACCAAAATTTTTCAGAAATGGAGTATAAAAGAACCAGATTTGAGCCTAATATAACCAGAATGAAACTAACAAATCTTGATATTCCATGTAAAGTGACTGACTATGAAAAATAAAAATGTGATCTGAAACTGATCATGATTCTGACTCAAGTTTGATTCTGTTCTGAAGATTATGTTATAAATGTATGTGTGTGCAATTGATAACTAAGTTAATGATTAGTTATTGATAATACTTATAAACTCATTTATACTATATACAATCTCAGTCAATTTTTTTCTTCACTGTATCATTGAAAGAGTATTTCATTGCAATATAATTCTTATCAATAGTTTCTTTTTCTTTTCTATACTTAATCATCATCAATTTCTTCACAGTTTCTTCTTGCAACTTTTTTTTTTCCAATCTGAGAACCTGTTGTTTCAGGCAATTCCCACCACTTTTTCAACCCGACCCGCGAAAATAATGACACTAGTATAGAGCTGTATATATTCATATAGCTGACACTGTTTAGACTTATATAACTCTGAATAGAGTCACTGAACAGACTCTAAGAGGGTAAATAGATGACAAGAGATTGATTGTATAAGTTTACTATTGACACATTTTAATCAATCACACTATTATTAGGAATAGTGTCTAGTCTGTTGATAATATCTATTGTAGATAGATTATATAAATTGCATAGACAGTATAGACAGTTCAATCTGCAACTATAAGAGCATTTAATCAATCAATGACATATCTATTACAGAATTCATTTTAATATCTACATGCATATATATATATATATATATAGAAAATTTCGAAAAAAATAAAAAATAAAAATAAAACAAAACAAAACAAAACAAAACGCCAATCAAGCGCCCGCCGTTCCCATCCATTTCCCATTCCATTCCCACTCTGCCAGCCCATTGCGCCATTACCCATGCAAAATTTAAAAATTATACCGCCCGGAGAGAAACATTTATGCAAAAAAAAAAAAAAAAGAAAAAGAAAAAGAAAAGAAACTTAAAAAAGCCAACTTTCTGAAAACAAATAAAAGTAGTGGGTATCTTGGAAACAAAGCATAGATAGATATTAGATAAATAAATAAGTAGATGAAAAAAATGAGATTCCGCTCTGAAAAGATGGGATTGGTTGGTTGATGTGTCGAACACGGGGTTTTTATTATTTTTTTTTTCTTCCTTTTCAAATAATCTAGAGATAAACTCGAGATCTCCCACATTCTTATAAGTAAAGAGTGTATTGTATTTTTTTTTTCTTTTTCTTTTTTTTTTTTTTGCTTCTTCCGTGTGCTTCGATAGGAAAAATTCTATCTATATCAGCAAGAAATCCCAGTTGTTTTGCTTCATAACATCACGCCAGTGGATGTTTGCAAGGGGGTTGGGGGCGGGTTTCTGGTGGCTGTGCTCATCACCTGAGGCGGTGGTAGCAGATGACAGGCTTCCGCCCGGGGTTGTCGAGGCAGACACCGGAGTCGGGAGGAACGACACGTCTGAAACAGCAGCCACCACCACGACGTCGGCCTGGCGCCAGGCCTCGCGCAGCAGACAGGCCATGCGACCGAAGCTGCCGTTCCCGCCGGCGGGGCCAAGCATCTCGACGCGGCGTTCGAACATGGAACGGAATGGGCTGGTCTGAGTGGAGAAGGCGCCGCAGATGAGGAATGGCCAGACAAGGGAGCGGTCGAAGCCGTCCGCACCGCCGGGGATCAGGTTTACCAGGTCCGCAAAGTCGGAGATCAGGCGCATGGTTCCGACTTGGGTGCGATGGAAGCCCGGGACAAGGCTGCAGAGGTACACGCGGGCGGCGAGGCGGTAAAGCGCGGTCATGTTCTGTGAGAGCTGGCATGGTTGGAGGACACCAGTGTCGTTCGTTGGATATGCGAGGGATCCTGGTGGTGGCTCGGTGCGGTCGAGCTGATGGGCGAGGGCGGTGACGTGCGAGCAAAGCTGGAGGTCGTCGATGCAACCTTCGATCTTCAGCGCGTCGAGGCAGGAGATCTCGGAGATCAGATACATCACGCGGTCCTCGCAGCCCATCAGATCATATAGCCCGGAAGAGGAGCCGGCCAGGAGCTTGGTGCGGTAGAGGTGTGCGCATTGCGGTGTCTTTCCCAGCATCGTTGAACCCAGGATGTCGATCCAAGCAACCAGAGTCATGTCGAATGGTGCGGGGATACTGTGGTTGTCCGCGTCGAGCAGCATTTGCGGAAGGCCAAGCCTAGCGATCAGTTCCGTGACGGGCTGGAAGTGCGAGTGCCATGGGATATCGAGCAGCACATCATTCGGGCAGCCAACGGTGCATGGGAATAGGATCATGGCCAGTATCGCGTCCAGGATCTGGAGATTGTCTGTGTCGTGCGTCAGAGCCTCGTTGAGCTCCTTCACCGCCTCCCCGCGATGGTTGAGGATGGCGTTATCAAACCGATCGCCATTGCCGCACTCAGTAGCCTTGAGATGCATGGCTGCGATACTCAGGCAACAGTGCAAGTAAGGCTTGTTGGCCTGCAAGGCGGGTAAGATACGTGATTGCACGATACCGTGCTGTCTCGTCTCCAGAACGGGAAAAACAAGTGGAATGATGTGCTCGAAGAAATGCTCCAAAAGGTGACGGTCGCCATCGTCAAGATTGAACATATCGGCGATGGTGGGCTCGGGTGGCAGGTTGAAGAAGCCGAAATCGCTCGCTTCCGGTGAGCTGAAGGATTCCTTGCAACTTTCGAAATACTCCTTCTGAACCCAATCATCACCCGGGAACGTTGGTAGGGTGGCATGCGACAACGGTGGCTGGAAAGTGCTGAACGTGGAGATGGAAGAATCTCGCCGGGTGGGAATGTCATTGACGTATAACTGTCGCTCCGTCTTGATGTCGATTTCGTATGGCGGTGCCGTTCCGTAGAAGGCGGCGGCCTCGAAATGGGGAGTCTGGAGTTGGGATCCGAAGGGGTCAAACGGATCATGCGACGGGAAGGGAAAATCGTGCAACTCATGCTCCAGGGAGAAGTGCGATTCGGCCGACGGGGCGCGAGTTCCATCCAAGCCATCCGAATAGGTGTCTATCGTTGGGGCGGAATGTGTCAGGCTGGGGGCGGAATGGGCGCAGCTGTTTGCGCGGGCACTGGCACTCGCGCACGCTTTCTCATTGAGCTTGGTCTTCTTGATGATGTCCTTGATCAATTCCTTTTGGATGCGCCGTTGCTCGTTGTTCCCCCACCATACGGGCCGCTTGTATTCGCATTTCAGCTTCAGGTTCTTGCATGCTTTGCAGATCATCTTTCCCTCGTCGCACTTCTTCCTTCGCAGACGACAGGTGAAGCACCCTAATCCAAGAGAGTATATAAGTATTGGGATTATATATTTCTTTCCAGGGTGAATTTGGGCAAACATACCTAATCTGGAGCGTCGATGGGTCTTCTCAGCCATCTTCGGGGGGGAGGAGGAGGAGGAGGAGGAGGAGGAGGAGGAGGAGGAGTCTCCCGCAGGCCTGGCCGAGGATTTGGAAGTGGCCTTGCGTGAGTTCTTGAGGACCTTCCCGGCCGGGGTTGACGCGGAGGAAACCATGTTTGCGGGAGCAGTAGGCACCTGTGCCTTTGCCAGGGGGGCGATTGTGGTGTAGGACATTATTATTAACAAACACTACTAGTAGTAACCAACAACAATAAAACAACAAGAGACAAGATCCTGCTTGTCTGGGTTCCCGACCTGAGCAGGAGCTGTGGTTGAGTAAGGCAGATAGAGAGAGAGAGAGACAGCGAGATATCAAATCTCAAATTAGGCGAGGCTCAGTTGTATAAACCAGGGTAGGTAGTCCGACAGCGGCAGGCGACGGAGATCGGATTGCTTCGAATACTGATGTATATATATTAGGAGTTGTATACAGCAAGGAATGGCGTAAAGCTTGGCCAGCAGGCTTTGTGAAGGAGAGAGGGCGTATCTGTCGGATTAGGTAAGAGGAGGAGTGAAGACGAGGAAGGATGATAGATCGAATGATCGGATGGTAGAACCGAAGATGGACAGGTAGACAGATATAGTCGAGGAAGAGAAGAGAAGAATATCCAGCAATTCGATGCCGCGCGCTGCCGTCTCGCAAGAAGCACTCTGAAGCTCTGAAGCTCTGAAGCTCTTTGCAGCATCCAGGGCGGCCCGCGTTATAAGAATCATAAGAATCCCTCGGCGGAGATCGATCCCGCCAAAAAGCCAAAAAGGGCGGTTTCTATTTTTGACCGTCCTCGGTGGATCAGATGCACGATGGCGCCACAACGGGACTAGGCTCACTTGAGGGACTGGGAAAACCTCGGGACGGAGCCTAATTGGGGGAGTGGGCAGGCTGCGAGAGAGAAACAATCCTCGGCCATTGGACAGACCATCGTGCCTGGCCTCCATTTTTTTGCGGGCTGCTCTAAAAAAAAAACCATGCAGGCCATACCCGCTTAGGCAGGAAGCAGAGGGTCGGCGGGAGTTGCTCGAACGCTGCTGGTCCGTTGAGTGGTCCGTGGGTGGTCAGTGGTGAGGGTGATGAGGGAGGGGGGTTGGGCATGGCCGGCGATAGGCTGGATGGCGTGCAGTCCGGGCAAGGGAACTCAGTTAGCTGCACCTAAAAATTGATTGATCTCTGCAGACTCGGCTAGCGCAGTGGCACGACAGGGCACACATCCACAGAAGTTCCCGATTGTTCACAGAATGGTTCTCTCAGAAGGGGGGAAATCATCCATGGACCCGCGGCGTACGACTGTTTTGCTGCTATTTCGAGCCCCGGAGACACTACCTGTAAGTAACAATGAGCACCCTGCTGTTTGATTGTGCTTATCCAGGTATTGCACTGTACTCGTGCCTGCTGAGAGGAAACATGCGTATTATGGTGATGTACCATTTTTCCCCCGTGTTCCCCCAATGGCCCACATAGGAAAGTTACTCTGTGCTCCGTAATTCCTGCAGAGAACAGCAGATGTACTGTAAGGAGTACCATAGTTGCTTGCCATGCTGATTGGCACATCAGTCCTGCTAGTTTTTCAATAGTGGGAGAGATAGGACACATCGGATAACAACGGCAGTTGTGTGTCTGGTGTAAACGAGATTGCGAAGGGCAGCTTCCACCTCCCAACCAGCCACTCGAGAGCACAACACGGCCATGGCCAATGTATCCTCCCAGGCCAGTGAGAGGTTTGTAGGGCGTCATACAAGAAGTAATACATCACGGGGGGAGTGGAACATTGATGATGGCGTCATTTGCTTCCGATGAATAATGTAACCACAGGTGTACCGTCAGTCAGCCGGCGTACCTGGGTAATATTTCCTGTCTGTCCACGGGGTAACTCAGGGAGAGCAGGTGAGGGGAGAAAGAATGGCCATGGTTGGCGTGGTTGGCGTGGTTGGCATCTCGCTGTTGAGGGGCCATTGTGGACGTCCCTCGTTGGCGCTCGATTCGATCGGCGAGCTCGAGCCAAATCCCGTGTTGTGCAGCAGGGAGGGCCAGCGGGCAAGGGGATTGGGTGCTTGCGGAGAACCTGCAGCCTTGGCACAATTGCGCCAGCAACGCCGCATGGGCGAATCAGAGCCCGGCATCAGTCAGAAGTTCGCAGTGAGCGACATACGTCGGCGGGACTTGGCGCTGCTGGCAGCGAACGCCTGTCCACATCGGGGTTAGCGGAAAGTCAGTGCGTGTGGGGCGGGCTAGCAAGGGATCTTATTGTCTGATTGGCCCACATGATGTTTGTCACGGTGGATCCGGGTGGGGCTCCGACACAGTTGCCGCATCTCCACTTTTGGCCCGCAAACCCTAATGCCTCCTCGCCGCGAATCAAAGGAAGCATTGCTGTATTTGTTCGGAGCTTCCCTATTTAGCAGCAGATTTAACCGCCCAACCGTGGATGGGGATGACCTGACGGACACAACTGGACACTGGACAGGCTAGTAGCAGTCCTCAGGTAGATCTCACCATCTCCACGCCCCACTGAGCCAATCATTGTGCGATGCTGCATCTTCCTCTATCACAATCACGATTTACTCACTAGATTCGACTAGTACGACAAAGGATTCGGGGAATCATTAGTGGTCAGTCACTCACTCACTCAGTCACTCCCTAATCTTCCCAACACTGGCGAAATTAGCCCCAACATCTCCAGATTGCTTCGTTTTCTATTAATAAATTTACCCCTCTTTCCGGGCCAATGCGTACAATGCGTACTTGCACGGAGAACCTTCCCCCTCGGAGTATCCCCTTGGCCGATCTGCCATTGAAGACATAACTAGCAACAATCTCCTTTTGTGCGGTGGGGAGCTTCTTCCGGTCCAGTCCCAGGTACGTTTTTGATCCGATCAGATCAACTGTCTCGTGGATGGGCCAGGGCGAGGCCAACAGTGTGTTCGCCTTTCTCCCGCCCTACAAAGATCTACCTCTTCCAACCAGAGATTATCATTAACTATCATTATTATTATCATTATTACGAACCCGAACGATGAAGCCCCATATTTAATAATTCAATGGTGATACCAAAGTCCCAGCGGCAAAAAGCAACCAATCCCCTTTTTAAGCTGCTCAATGGAATGGTACCTCCATAGTTAGTAATATATGTATATTTATATATATATATAAATCTTCTATCCTCCTCCCATCTTTCCTTTCCTTCCGTCGTTCATGCTCGTACCAGTTCGGATTTCGCCCCTCCTCGTCACACGAACTGCATACATCCGTATATGAGGGGCCCTCCCCCATGTATATATATCCTTCATCCAACCTCCCAGCCACCTTCCTCGCTCTCTCTAGTACCTACCAGCCAAGAAGGCGTGATGAGTGATGAGTAATGAATCAAAGGAACAGAGCAAAACAAAAAAAAAAAAAAAAAAAAAAAAACCATTTCTATTGACCAGAGTTTTAGTCAGCTAACAATTCTTCCTCGTCGTCGTCCTCGTCTCCCGTTTTTGATACATACGTAATATGATACGATAGTTATCCTGCTCAATCATTCAATCATCCGGTCCAACCAGCTACCAGCCGGATGCACTTCCCGTTACATATGCACGTATGTGTACAGTACCTCCCTAGATAGGGCAGGCTAGATAGGGCTAGGGCGGGCCTACCTGCCCTGCCCCTGCCCTCCTACATCCTACATCCCCCGCTATCCTCCTCGGTCTATCTATCGCGCTCTCTCTCTCTCTTTCTGTGTGTGTGTGGGTCTGTTTACTTGTTTTATCCGGTGATAGATATCGAGAGAAACTCGATAAGATAACACACATCGCTGCTAACCCCGCTAGCCCGCTAAACCCCCGCTGCGACCTCTTGCTTGTTAAAAAAAACACCTTCGATCTCGATACATGAATACGAATTCCGCTCTTCTGCTGCATAAGCCGAATTGTGTCTCTCCCAACCAACCAAACCTCGCCGCGCCATGGATTGTTGGTTGGTATGGGTATGGGAGGGGGCCGTACGATATTTTTCCGAACAAGTGCGGGAAGGCAAGGTAGGGAGGGAGGTGAGGAAGAGTAGAATCGAAGAGTTAAGGCACATTGGCCAATTTTTTTCTTCCATACTAACAAACTCATGTTAAGGTACTACAGCGTAGCTATGACTCGACTAAATTGCTGTGATGGGTTTTTTGACTAGTTTACCTCGTCAAGTGACTAACTTTGCTTTGCCTTGCCTTGCCTTGCTTTCGTGATGGGATCTATCTTCCCTTCTTCGGCGAACTTGTTGGAGCAGCAAAATCAAAAAAGACAAAAAAAAAATTAAACTAAATTAAATTCCCCGCTCCGTACTTGGGCGGGGGAGGGGTGGGGGTGGGAGAGGGGGGATAACTAACTTATGTGATATGATGCTACTACTATTCTTAACTATGGACAGGAGGAGATAGGTAATATCAAGCCTCCATTGTCCCCTGGTCCGCGCCCGCGCATTAGCTAAGTTGCTGGTAACTAGTTAGTTACCCAGCGTAGTTAGTTAACTATGGAATGCGCGAGTGTGTGTGAGATGACATTGGACAAGGGCTTGCTTTGCTTTGGTAAGCCCGGCGTTGGATATCACAGTTACATTTTTGGTTAACTTGAACCTTATTCGGTGGTTTTTTTTTACCTTTTTTTTTTTTTTTCCACGTTTATGATGTAGAAATCGGGTTTTGCGATGTGATGGATCCTACTATATAGTATGTATGATTGTTGGATAAATGGTGGTGGTGCGGTTGCAGGGCAAGACTGGGATAGTGGAAGAATGGAGTGGGTGGAGGGAACAGAACAAGGGACGAAGGGAATGGAGATGCTTCTGAGGATTTCTTATGATTATATAGTACTATTTTCGTTCCTTTCGAGATGTTTTCAGCCTAGGTTATGAGGACTTCTGGTTGTTTAAGAGATTTGAATTTGTGATAGGCGATTTTTTGCTAGCGGATTTTGCTGTTCTTTTTTCCCCGTTTCATGACTGTGACAATTGGAATATGTACATGTACAGTACATAGTAGCCCATCGCCTAATGTAGCCTGAAAAGAAGGTACTGTACATAAAAGAAAAAAAATTCTGCGGTTTTGATTTCTACTATTGTTTTATGGATTTTTTCTGTACCTCCTCTTTTCAGAAAGAAATATATGAAAATCAAAAGCTTGTTGACAATCTCTTAAAAAAAAAAAAAAAAAAAAAAAAAAAAAACCCTGCTTCAAATGCCAACTAAACCTCCTACGAGCCCAAGGTCTTGATTTCCATTAATAGGGCTTGTATTGTATATTTGCAACGGCTGTGGTTCATCAGAGAGCAAGTGAATCATTCAAACTATCAAAAGATTATACATAAATACATTTTAGGCGTGGGCAAATTCCAGCGTGTAACATCTAAAAATCAGAGAGGGGCATATACTCTCATATTTCATACATACCAATTGACATATATAACTTTGAGCCTAGTTTGGGGGTATCAATGGTATTCTAAGCTTCTTTACATGGTGTTCTTCATGGAGCTAGGCAAACATATCACCAAACAATCAAGAATGATTCCAGTCTCATATGATGATTCTATACTCTCTTTTGTACCTGCACTACTCTCTATGGTATTCATTTCAAATTTTGAGTGGATAGCTGAATTTCTCAGAATTCCATTTGTTGGCCGCCTAGAGAGTCCAATGTAGGGTACTTCCGAGTTTCCCTGGCTACGCACGCGATCTTCAGAGCTGCCGATAGTACTACATATCTCTCCTATCTAAATTTTCAGCTCATGATATCTACAAGCTGTCAATTCACTGGTTCGTAGAGCATGTTGAGCGTTGTGTTAAAATTGAACTGAATACGTGTAGTGTTTAACCTGGTGAGAGGGTAAATAAATTTCACAGTATCAGATAACTACCCCCACTTGAATTTCTTCCGGCTTCGGCACCTGGCCATAGGCGACTTCAGCAACACAAGGTAAGCCGCTAGGCCAAACATCAAGCCCGTTATCTTTCTTAGTTTCGTCTTCTTTTTCCGGCGTGTGTGTTGCTTCATGAATAAAGGTTTTTGATCTGTCCGTGACGTATCCATGACTAGCGATATGCGTGTTGTTGGTGAGTTGCTCGGCATTTTTGAAGCAGATGGTAAGATGGAGACCCTTCGGATCTTTCATATACATGCCACGAACCGAGGTAGTATCGTGAATATCAGACCTAGCCAGTTACCCATTAGTATATTCATGTGAGAAAGTATAGGTGGATGATACCGAATGAGAATAGCTTTCGGGTGAAGATGAAGATCGTTTGCAGTTTGATATGCCAAAGCCATCAAATGAGGGATTCGTCGAGTTCAGACGCCGCCTGTGACATAGAATTTGACTAGATTGGCCATCTTCTCTTTGCGGCCCAATACAAATCTTTTCGAAGGTGCTTGTTTCTTTTATTCAATTCGACAAACTAGATCAAAGGAAGGGTTCGTTAAAGGTGGAATATTCTTTAAACGGATCGATGAAGGAAAGAGAGGGGTAACCTGGGCATGCTCAATCCCGGTCGACGCTCTCTCACGGAGTCACGGTTAGGGAGGTGCTGAGGAATAGCGTTCAACATGGTGCATCCTAACGCCTGTCGCAAAAATATGAACTCCATTCCATGTAATACCAGGGAATCCTCCATCCTTCCTTTAGTTCCCATAGTGAGCATACACCATTGGGGAAATTCTGTTTCGCAGTTACTAATGAGAGATTCATTTCAAGTCATTGAGCGAATGGCTTGATGTTGACACAAAGCACAGGCAAAGGACCAAGAGGGATATGACTTAACCATATATCTCAGGCTCTAACCCCTTAGCCTAACCCCCGAATCACTATCCCAATGCTAACGCCTAACTCCGTGTTGGAATGGCGGGTGTGCATTTGTAATGTATTAAGTCAGTGTGAAGAGGGTGGTGCGGGTGTGTTTTAGATGGGGTGAGCGTGGCTTGCAAACTTGGCAACTCATTTATGCTGCCTCGCTAGTTAATTAACTACTAGTAGTAGTTAGTAAATTTTATACTGGCTGCCTCATCTCAATAAATTTAATTGGTAGTTTCGAGCTATTTACAAAAGAAACCAAACAAAACAAAACAAGATTTGACAGTGGAAACTGCCTCATTCATTACTGAGAGGTTGCCAAGTTGTTATCTGCTCTCCACATTGCCACTCACTTTGAATTTTTGTTATTCAATGACACACTCCAGCTCATGTTTTCAAAATATCATATGGAGCTGGCACCTTCCCTCCAGAGTTTTGTTAAGGAGACTACCAAAAAGAGGGCGTCTTTCACGACTGAAACCCACACCCATCATTTCCCACGCATTCCACACCTCACACCCCAGACACGAGATGGACAAAGTGCCTGCGACTTCCGAGACTTCTCCTAAGTATAAATACATTGGAAATTGCGAACGGCTAGAGCGGTACTGTCCTGGGGGTTTCTGCCCTATAAACCTTGGAGATCACCTCTGTGATGGACGTTATACCATTATCCACAACCTGGGATTTGGCGGCAGTTCTACAGTATGGCTTGCTTCCGACCACAAACAACGAAAATTAGTTGCCATCAAGATAAAAACTGCAGATTCTGCATCATCGCCATCAGAGTCTCAAGAAGTAGACTTTCTAAAACGCCTTCATTCACATCGGTTGATCAGGAAGCTGCTCGACAGCTTTGTTGAGAATAGCCCCAATGGAGCTCACGATTGCCTTGTCATGGAACCAGCCAGTTGTAGCTTGATGCATTCAAAGTCCTTGGCCGCCCATGCACTACTGGAGCTTCGTCTTGCGCGAGCTGTTGCTGCGGATCTTGTGTTAACCGTCCAATTCTTACACAGCCAAGGAATTATCCACGGTGGTAAGTCTAGTACTTGTAGATAATCGTTCCTCGCTGGACGTACGCAACCTCTAACTAATTCTTATAGATATACACAGCGGTAACATTTTTCTTCGACTCCCTACAGATGTCCGCCGAATAACGGACCCTTCGCAACTGTATCAGAAATTCGGTGATCCCATTCTGGAGCCCATCGTCCGAGTTGACGGCAAGCCTCTCCTGGCAGGAGTTCCAAATCACATCGTCCGGCCTGCAAGAATCGGCATTCGCTCTGACAAAATCACACCTCCCCATCTGCCCATCACGCTCTCTGACTTCAGCTCAAGCTACTACCCCAGCAAAACCAGACGGACCAATGCACATACGCTCCCCCATCTCGTCCCGCCCGAAACCTACTTCCTTGACAGCCAAAGGGAGGACGACATCCTCTCCTTCCCTAGTGAAATCTGGACCCTGGGATGCACCATATTCGAAATCATGGGCAGCTGGGGCCCTTTCAGCACCTTAGGTGGAGGAATTCTCCAGGACCAAGTCGGTGTGCTGGGCCCGCTGCCGGACCCATGGTGGGCGCAATGGGAGTCCAGAGCCGAGTTCTACAATGAGGACGCAACCATCGACATGACGACTGGCGCCCCTTTCCACGATAGCCTGGAGGAGCGGTACGACTGGTTCGTCAACGTGGCTCGACGACGATGTGACATGGAAGCACCGGGGGAAGAGGAGAAGAAGGCCTTCTTGCATATGCTTGGCATGATGTTTCGATACTTGCCCGGCGACAGGGCTACCATTCAGGACGTTGTGGGGTCTGAGTGGATGCGGAAATGGGCGCTTCCTGCGAAGCGGGAGGTGGAGGGCCTGAGGTAGTTTTACTCCTCCTTGGTAGTCAGTCCTCCCTGTAGTTACTCTAGTATACGTATACCCAACTCTCCTGCCAGCAAGGAGATCAGAGACATGGAGGCCCTGATTTCCGTGATTGGGTTAATGGGTACATGTACTTTACATTCGTATAAGATGGATCCGGATCGTATGTGAACAGCGAAGGCCACGATCGGTCGGATTTGCCTAGGACGTAAACTATGCACTTTTTCCCCCTACAGATTGTCTATACCACTGTAGAACCCTAAGCGTCGCCATAGAGAAAAATCCATATTACCCACCCAAAAAAAGGCTAGTATTTATTGAATTTAACAAGAAACCAATGACCCTTTTTTACATCATTCATCCCAGATAAGAAAAAAAGGAGGGAAAAAGAGGGAGAGGGAGAGGGAGAAAGAATAAATACTAGTATGGACGGAAGATATGTATATATTGATACCATCCACCCAGCTGAGGTTTCCCAAGCAAAAAAAAGAAAAAGGAAAAGGGAAAAAGGTCGCACGAACCCACAAATTCTCAAGCACCCTGGAGCACAGCCGTAATGCAAAGCAAGGGCAAAAAGGGACAGGAAAGGGGGGGAATGTCGTGGATATATAGAAAAGACATCCCAGAACCCTCATGCGCAGCGGTATGATAGAGGAGTAGAGGGAGCAGTTACGTGCCCTGCATGGCATGGCATGGCATGGCAGTGAAGACTATAACAATATATACTGAATAAGTTTAACTAACTAGCTAGTTACTCATGGAGAGGAAAAGATTGTATTATCCTGTCCTCAGCTAACTAGTCACCACCACCACCCATCAACATTCAAAAATTCCTCCGTGGAATGACCGACCACTGACTGGCAAGGTAGCTAAGCTGACTCACCCGCAGGAAGCTGAAGTCTGCTGACAACCGTTTCCAAACCACGCGAGAGATGGAAAGGACAAGAGCGGTTGCGGAAAAGAAAGGAATTCCGCTGGACATGTCGATTGTGATGGGCGACGATACTAAAAAATCCAGTGATGTTTCTCTCTCTTTCTCTCTCTCTCTCTCGCTTGCTATTGACTTATGCAGTATCGTGATGTGGATAACTAGTTACTGCATGCATACATCATTCCACCTCCCATCCACCCCCTGCCAATAGATTCATCGAAAAACCGGAGTGTCCGGCGGCGGGTCACGTATGAGGGGTGGCAACTATCACAACAGCTTTTTCTGGGATAGGGATACGGAGGAACAGGAGGGCCGTGTTGCCGATGTCCAAGCAAGCAGGGCTCTGCCGCGGGCGGGTTTGTCAGATGTGATAGTTTGCTAGTTACGAGTATGTAGTTTCGAAAACTATATCATCATGCGGAGTGACTTGCTTTAGGGGACGTGCCGGGCCGGATCACAACTAAAACCCTAAATATACGAGGAAAAAAGAAAGAAAGAAAAAGAAGGGGGGGTGTTTGGGTGATGGCGCTTTTTTTGTTCTTTTTTTTTGAGCATGTGCGAGTTACCTTGCTTCCAATTTCGCCCTAGGCAAAGTTTGCCGTTTGAAAGTAGTAGAAGAAGAGGAAGAAAAATAAGAAGATATAACTACACAGAAAGCAACATCTAGGAAACAATCATGGAAAGCAGCAGCGGACAAAGGGAAAACATCAGTTGAATCAAATGTTCCTCTGCACACTATAAGTGGCTCTGCATTCGCTTCGCACAGACTCCACCGCATGAATTAACCCTCAAGGCTAACTTTAACGAAGCCGTTACCTACAGCCCCACGACGGATCAGCTAGCTTTTAATTATGAGCTGAGCGAGGATCAGAACAACATCCTTCGCCCACCTCCCCTTTTCTTCCTTGACTTCTCCAAAGCTAACTTATCAGAAATGGGACATCCAAAGCTTCAAAAAGTGGAGATCAAAGACATCTCCGCCATGCCGCTTTTCACTGTACTAGTACTTTGTAAGTTCTGCTAATCGCAGAATCGACTAAGCGCCGCAATGCGCACAACGCCCAACACACATGGCGGTGGCGGAGATGTGCACCCCCTTTTGATTTGATTTCATTTGAATTTGAATCTGAATTTAAATTTGATTATTCTCTGGATATCAAATCAAAGCATTGCCAAATCGTGCCCAATAATGCCCCAGTTGGCTAGTTTCCCGAATCACAAGAACAGATGTGGGAGGTCTAAGTGGTTGTATTAGCATGTACGCAGCTGAGGCATACATGTGCGGTGCGCTAGTCTAGGGCCAACAACAGATAATTCAGGGGTAAGTAAGAATAGGGAGTATCTCAGCCAATTATGAACTAGTGTTGAACTCCAGACTCTCACTGCGTCAATAAAAGTGGAGATTTTTCAGTATTTAGATCAAGTAGAGATGTCAAAATCTCTTCTAAATCAATTTTTGCACACATATTCAATCATTTCAGCGATAAAATGAAGCAACTTGTGTCCTCCCGCGGAGCTTTGTATGATTCCTAGAGACTTCCCTTTGCTCCATCTAATAAGTACTTACTATACAACTTCGGAATAAATAAGCGTAGCGATGGAGTATAAATGAATAATGAAAATAGAATTGATTGTGATTAAGAAGATAAGCTTCTATTTACTCCAAGTCATATGGAGCCGATATCTAGTGCAATGCGCTAGTCCGTAATGGGTAGCCCAAGATCAACATAGAGTTTTATATCATGTGATTTAGTGTTCCAAGTGGCGATGTCCCAAGAAGTGGTGAAGCACGTTACCAAGGTAGCTAGTCATCAAAGCGTTGACGATCAGCAACACAAGGCCCACGCCAGATCTGCGCTAGTGAAGCTTCAACTGCAACACTTCAACCTTCTCCATGACTCAAACTCGCTCCGCTCATCATCCTTTTGTGATAAGATAGCACTATGACCACTAGGTTATCCATAGCAAAAAGCCAACGTAACCATTTGTTAAATGGTTGCGCTCATAGTGATATATATACCTGTGGGCGTGGTGGTGTGGCTCGGCCCACAGCGGGCGTGGCCACCCAATCTACCACCTATATACTGCAACCGCCAGCTGCAGCATAGTGGGGAACCACACTTTTGCTCTACTATCAAAGCATTTTTCTGACAACAACATCAGATACTTACTTTCCTGTTAAATCACAATTTTCTGATCACCATGTCTTCCAAACGCGAGAATTCATCCTCTGATTCCTCCGATCCATCAGATACCTCCGCGTCCACAGCTACAACCGTTTCCTGTGCAGATCCTTCAGACAAGTCGTCATTTCCTAGCACACTTGACACCATACTCGAGAATACAGTACCACTCGGACCAAATCATCTGTTTTGGTCCCCAGAGGATCGTACTAGCGAAAAAGGGTGTCTCGATCGTCACAAGAGGAAAAGACGGTTGAAGAAAAGTATCAAGCTGAGCGCTGAACAACTTCGCGATGTGCTCGATTTCATAGCCGATAATCAAAATGAGGGAGGCCGCGTGCAGTGGACCGATAAGATCCTCTTCCAATATGTTCCAAAAGTCTTTGAGGGCGCCGTCGTGCCCTACAAGACTGCCGTCGATGTTTTGTATGATGCTGTCGGCAAATCCTTTTTTCGAATTTTCCCTTCGTAAGTCTACTAGTAACTTTTGTCCCTCACCTTAATGCAAATAATTACTGACAAGTACGCTCAGTGTCTATGAGCAAGCCTTTACTTTCCCCGGCAACCCGAAACGCCTCGTTTATGAGCTCTTCTGGGATGGTGCTGAACCGGTCGTACCCGAGGTACTACGGAATACACCAACATTTTTATTGATTGAGCGGGAACCCCTAAAAATCCACCTACAAGCAGTGCAATCAGGGTCGGAAATTACATCCCGTGAGTCGTTCTCTCTAAGGCTTGACGCTTGTGAATCCAAAGGCACATTGGGTTTTATAGTCACCGTGGAAAATCTTAATTCTGGCCCTACACGACACGTTCTCGCGACAGCGGGCCATGTCGTCAAGGATGCATCGTCGATTTTTGTACACGATAACGCTGACCAAGGACGCTATCGCCTGCAGGTCGTCCCTGAGTTCGAAAGAACCCTAGGAACGCCGTCGTTTAGGATTTCCAGGACGCCCACTCATGGAATCATATCCGCAGATGAAATATGTCTACTCGAAACTACGAAAATCCCACTGAACGTATTATCCTGTTCGTTTCCTTCCATTCGACTGCACTTTGCTGATTCCCAGTGCCGATGTGCATGGTGACCCTACTTTGCGAAAACGCGATCCGAAGATGGCAGACATGACGGAGTTCAGTTTAATGATCAACTCGGGCCAGCCTATCAGAGTCTACAAATATGGAGCAGTTACCCCCCTTACAAGTGGCACCCTATCTTACGTCAGCAATCTCGATGGTGGCGATATTGAATTTTTTGTGCTTGAAATCCATTGGGACTCGTGTGATAAGATAGCACTATGACCACTAGGTTATCCATAGCAAAAAGCCAACGTAACCATTTGTTAAATGGTTGCGCTCATAGTGATATATATACCCGTGGGCGTGGTGGTGTGGCTCGGCCCACAGCGGGCGTGGCCACCCAATCCACCACCTATATACTGCAACCGCCAACCGCAGCATAGTGGAGAACCACACTCGCATGAGAATCCTTTCGCTGAGGACGGTGACTCCGGTAGTTTGGTGTTTGCAAAACAAGGGGCAACGATTATCCCGTTAGGCATGCATTGTGGGTCTAGGGGTACAACTAGTTACGCGTTGTCACTGTGGTCCTTCTGCGAGGAGGTTTCGGACGCGCTAGATGCTGATATGTTCTTTTGTGATGTCAACGAATGTGGGGAGGGTTCATCTTGCGTTTTTTAACTTTTAATTTGTCCAATTGATATTACATTGCTCTAAAATTAATCCTACCGTCGGTTCTACAGCAAGGCGTGGGACAAGTTGTTTAGCTCTCAAAGGCGTCATTCGGCGTGAGAAATGGGAGCTGCTGTTCTTTGCCTGTTTACATGGGATTTATTGGCATGTTTCACGATTGTGTGCCACTGCCGTTTTTACAATAAGTGGGGATCTCAAAAGAGATCAGCGCTTTGTTTATGTTATTTGACAATGCTATACGGAGTAGTTAGTTGCCCATTGAAACATAACAAGCATTTTTTAGGTTTCGGTCCACGTGTCTGTTCATTTTCAAAGAAATTCTCCGTTGTTCGCCAAGTGCTTTAACATGATACTTGCACATCACTTCCATCATCCACTATAATGCTTTCATTCAAAATGAATTATCCGAGTGTGGGGGTAAAGTTCAACAAACCAGAGTGCAGTGGCTACGGATAGAGAACCCTCGAAACGACTTTAGTTCCCCGTTAAGTCAACCTCTGTCGGAGACAATATCTTTGTTGTTGACATTTTGATTATCAAGATAGAGACGCGTCTTAAAGTGGAGAATTGTCTGAGTAGGCGATTTGTCCGAGAAGGTGATAGATTAACTAGGTTACCCACGTGGGTGATGATATAAGATTAATTCATGCAATGAATGAAATTGCCTAGGCTGAAGTACCCCCTCCCCCGCCTCTCTCTGACTAGCCTTTAAGTTTCTCAAATTTTTGTTTGCATTTATAGCGTAGCAAGCGTCGGCCTTAAAACGTGATTCTTTGGAAAACGTACGGATATGTAGGTATCCGCCTTCATTCCAAATAAAACGAAGGCAGAAACGCAGTATTCCGAGTTCGTTGCGCAAGGAATTAAATGAGATGCATGAAAACAGGCTGCTTCAGCATAAGTTGCTTCACAGTTGGTTCTAACATGAATAATAAATGCAGAGTGCGCAGGAGCCGAAGGCGCTCTGCCAGTAACCATCCGGGCTAGAAAAATTTGATTGAATCGAGAGAGAGTAACTAGGAACATCCTCAACCGCATTCATTTTTCCCATTGTCGGCCCAGCAGCTCAGTACCCATGGGCCCGTCATTGTCGACACAAGTCGCACCGCACCGCCTTCCAAGATGGAGAATTGTAGAATCCGCACCCAACACGAGAGGAAAATAAAGTGAAGTGAGCAATAACAATAAAACCATCGCAAGAGTCCCTCGAAACGGAAAGCGCTCACTCCCTGGTATGTGAACTTGCGCCCCTTGATGCAAGGAGAAAAAAGGTTAAAATCAAATCCCCAAAAGCAGACAAATGTGTAAAAATTCCCCAGGTCGGAGAAGCGAGCCACGTAGGGATCATTATAGAGTCGGTCGGGCCGGCTCAAAAATGAAGCAAAAAGGAAAAAAAAAAAAAAAAAAAAGCCACCTGCATATTTCCCACATGGAGGGCGCCAATTGTGGACAGACCAAACCAGGAATTTCCCAAAGCTTCATGCTGCGCACTGTATGCAATCGATTTCACAGTGTGTAGTCTGTATAGGCGGAATGCCATGCTTGCTTAGCAAGCGCGCACAGACGTATGTTATCCAAGGGGTTTGTGCAGGAATGACCCTTTTTGAACTTGGGGTTTGGCGATTCAGCTTCATGGGATGAAGCGCGGAAAAATGGGGCACTGGATAACTACAGGAAGGACGAACATCGCCGAATATGTGATGTGGACAACCGATGTGTTCGGACCTATCCTTTTAGTCTCTGTGGTGGTGCGTGCGGGATTCAGTCGACTGCTTCTGATTCGAACTCAATACAAAGAATGGCTGGTGACTTCACGATGGCCCACATTTCTAGCCAGTCGCTTTGCATTTCCTTCTGCTCGAGCACGGCATCCTATTTCACTGTGACGAAGCTAGGACTCCAGGGCATCATCCAGGGAAGGGGAGGAGGATGGCGGGGAAAATATGAAGTCGTGGACTTATGGAGGACCTAAGTGAGGTAAAAACAGGGAATGCAAGGGGCTCCTTGCCAAACTGGCCGGGGCGGAGGAAAGCACTTAGCTAGAGCAATTGCGAGATCCATGGAGCGGAGGAGAAACAAGGCGTTGACGTGATGTGATATCCAAGGTCTGACTGAACTTTGGGATGGATCAAAGAGAAAACCAAGATTACTACTACTACCCTTGCTGATGGCGTGTGACAATAGGATTCTTACATACTTCCGCTAACTAACGAGAGACGGGTGAAAATCATCCGTATTTCTTCAATCTGACATTCCGGATCCTGTCCCGTGCTGGCTGGGGTGGGCGGTGAGGAATGCAGCGATCAGCCGGCCTTATCAAGATAGGATGTGCCTTTGCTCAAAGTTCACCCCGCAGCGCCTTACAGCATCCATGATCGCAACAACTCATCTCATCTGATCACAGAATGATGTCAACCACAGTGCAAAGGGGCGAAATTAAGTATCAGACCAGCTGCAGGATTGGAGCAAGCTGCTCTAGGCTAAGGATGTAGCTTCAAAAGACAGAGCACCGCCTGGCCCTCAGCGATACCTGCAGCGTTGGATAATTGGTGCTGGAAAGGGCTGACAAAACCCCATGATCGGGAGAATGACGTCGAAGAAGAGGAGAATTGCTCAACAGCCAACGAGAGTATGAACTGGCCGGACTGATTGAGAATAATGGATATAACTTGATCAACAGGAAAGCCAAAAGCGCGTTGGTTGGGCGGTCTCTTTACCCCGATTCCTTCACACATACGCTCTGGAGTCTACAACAAATTCCAAGACTGGTGGGCAGCAATCAGCGCAAAGAGGGTCAAGGGCAACAAGGGCAGGCCCAGCAAGACCGACTGTTAAAAATAGCCACCCGTACAAACGAGCCCGGCATTGTCAAACTTAACCTGGTTAAGCACGCCACCAAGTGGACAAGTCCTAGTATGACAGTATGGAGTCCGCCGAGCTAACATGTCCACATACCCGTGCCAAAACCTTGCCAGCATGAGCTGCAGACGTCGAGGTTGGAAAATGCCCCAAATTGGGCCGTGTCCGGCATTGGCCTGTATTCTATTCCGCTTCGAAGCCAGATTTCTCTTCGCCCCCCGTCGCAACACGGAGTGTCCTGCAGGCTTCTCATGCGACCGCCAGCAGACCCAATCCGTCGTTGTCCCACCTGGACGCATTCTTTATTCCGATTCAATTACTCGAAATAGAAGAGCGCGTTTCCTGGCAATTACGGTTCTTATTTATTTGGGTCGTTGCATGGGAACAGTGGGTTACATGTTGTCGAGGCCAGCTTTATTTTTGCGATAAACACAGACAGACAAACAATTGAGAGCAACTTGGCATAAAATCGTAGATCTGCCGATTCTAAATAAATGCACGAACAATGCTGTGATACGTCCGAGTCCTCTTACAGACCAGACCGTCTTTCTCCCGTCGAGGATATCAAACACAAAACTCTGTATCGATGGATCATGGAAGTGTGGGAAATCAATAATATCAACTTGGCCAGATGTCTTAAAACCCTCAGTTAACTGTATCCTACGATCCTATCCAACAAATATACTTACTTGCAATGAAACATCATGTTCCCCCAGCCAAATGCCAAGTGGGGGAAAGCAACAGGCGCAAAAAGAAAAAAAGAAACGAAACGAAAAGTTTCACTGCGAAAAGGATCAACGATCGTCTGAAATCGCAAACCTCGATTTTTTTTTCTCCCTTCTTCTTTAGGGGCGCGTAACCGAGACTCATGCATGGCCTTCCATTCGCTCCTCGTCTGCACAACAAGTGCCAAGTTGCCAAGTTGCCAATCCTTCGCACCAGCGAGTGACAGAAAACCCTCTCCCGCCAATAGAAACACCCAGGTGGGAGAGAAAATGTGATATCTCTACAGACGCCCGCATCCCTGTCGCTAAACCACCCCGTGCGAAGAGCGAGTAAAATGCCCTCAGCCAGTCAGCGGGGTGCAACTGCAGGACCGAGCATAGTGATTGGAGGATCTGTCGGTTGGTCGCTGCGGTCGCTCCCTTCGCGGCCCGCGAATGAATGATTGTGCTGCGAAGTTGCGAACTGGCAGTGGCAGGAGATGATGCTATTCTTAGCCTGGAGTGGGCTGGGGGCGGCGGGGCCGGCGTGCAACTCCTCTTCTGGCGATGCACCTAAGGGATTATGGGGCTAACCGGTGCGGGCTTGAGGTATCCTCCAGCCTGTAGGACTCGAGAGTGACTTCTTCACAGTGATGCACCAGTACTAGTTACGCCGGGTGGTGAGGTCACTCCGTGACTCGCTTGCCCAGCCATGCTTGGTCGCAGGTCACATCCATGTCTCTTGAGTCTTGAACAGAAACCTCCGGCGGAACGTGCATGATGGGGAGAGAACATTTTTTCTGATTGCTAACATGCCCCGATTCTGCGAATCCCACTTCGAGTTCCAGATCTTGGAAGTACCGATCCTTCCCTGGCACATAAGCTTTTGGCTGGGAGTGGTACATGTATGGACAAGAAAATACCACCCGTTCCCCGAGTCGCTCCCTCGCCCTTTGTTTCTCCAGACGCACACAGCCTTATTCTCAACGCCTGTCTACATATACCTCGAAGCGCCCACCTACCCGCCCTTCTTAGAAAGTTTCTTCCCCCCTTGATGCGATCTTGTTTCTTGCGCCTCTTCGATACCCATTTCCATTTTTTGTTTCATTAACTATATATTGTTCTAATATTATCACTCGAGACCGGAAGGCGCTTTGATAGTTGCCCTCCTGCCTACTGATATAGAAAAGTCGTAGAACCGGCAACGGTTTATCTCATTATATACATTTCCTATTATCTATTGATTTTTCCCATATTTATTTTCACAATCGCTGCTCCTACCAGCTAGTTTATATTGATTCGCAGGCTCATTTATTTTAATTTTTCCCCTGTCATGGTAAGTGTTATTTTCCTTTGTCCAGTCGCCTACAAAAAAAATAATAAATATAAGGGCAGGAAAGGGGAGGGAGGAAGAGCTTTTCGTTGACTTGCCCACTTTTCAGGAGGCTCCAATTGTATTTCAACAACGGCGGTCGCTAGGGGGCGTACAGATGCTGCAGAAGCCGTCGAAAAACCATATGTCGTTTCTCTCCACGCGATCATATAACTCTCGGCCTCTGTCAGAAGCGACCGAGATATTTGACACCGATTACGAAGCAGAGTACTCTCCAATAGATACCTCTGCCCGCAGAAGTGTTGAATCCGTAAGTCACAATTTTCCTCGCATAGCTTAGATAGAAAAGCAAGCTGATAAAAATATACAGTTTGGCAATGACAGTGCCACAACGTTGTCAACCGAGGATGAGGCTCCCACTCCCGAAGACTCAGATCAGGGGTCGTTCAATTTCCAGTTTGATAAAGGCAAACCGGTGGAAGGACCATCGGGACCCCATCTATTCCGGGCTTCATTAGATTCGACGTTTTTTGAAAGATCGGAGGATTTAGAATTGTACTTTTCGCTTTCTTCCATAGCACCACCTCAAGGTTCGATAAGCTCTCGGTCGCCAAAAAGATCTAGCACAATCCCGCCGGGGCAGCTTCCTTATTATGAACGATCACGATCTTCAAGTGTGCCAGAGATCGCCCCCGTTGCTGGCGTCGACGATGTACGTTCCTGGACACCAACGCAAGTAGCAGAATGGATGTACGAATCTGGATTCGAGGATGCCATAGTCGAACGATTCATCCGGAATGATATCTCAGGCTCGGTCCTCCTTGATCTCCAGATGGATGATCTCAAGGAGCTAGACATTAGCTCGTTTGGTATACGACATCGGTTGATGAATATGATTCAGGGCTTTCGTGCTGAATCAACAAATGCTCTGGCCCCGGCTACAACTTCGGACCCTAGCTCGTCTTCTCAGGGCCTAAGGAGTTATACATCCACGAGACGAGACAACAGCGCTGAATGTTTCTCTCCAGACTGTGAGGCCCCAACCAACCCCTCAACTCGTCGACGGGGTCGCGCCAATCGTCTCTTCGCGGATGGCGATATAATCTCTCCAGCCGAGTCTGTTTCCATCGTTGCTATTGAACAACTCCTCCCGAAACTGCACAAGTGTTCCAAGGGCGAGAATTGCTCTAGATTCCAGAAGCAACAACGGAAGCTTGCACGCATAGCGACTGAGTTCCCCGATCAGTTCACCAGCATCGACGGCACCATTATACCTCATGCTGGAAAGGAATCAGTCACTGGAAGTGTTGTGCGTCCCAAATCAGATGCAGCTCCCTCCGTCGTCGCGTCTTCTGATGTCCTCGGCCCTGGCCACACGCCTGAGTTCCAACTCAACGCTGAGAACCTTAATGGAGTGCAGCCTAGAGATCCCCAAGAAAATGTTCGACAATTCCTTACTTTTCAACACCTTAATAATGCCGCATACAACGAACCCAGTCCACCGATGGAGATATTCCCTCCCCTCTCCCCTCCTGAATCTTCCCAGCCTGCTTTCCATATGATCAACAATCTTCGCAATCTTCCAAAACTCATGATACCAGGCGATAGTGAATCAGATGGTTTGCTTTCAGGCGGTCAGCGGACCGTTACTCCTTCAATGGGGTCAAGGCTAGCAGGCTCAGCTACAGCAACTCAGGAATACAACCCTTACCAATATCCACTGGATATATCTCGCCAAACAAACACCCCATTTTCAGAAATGGACGTTCCCCTCACTGCCTTCCCTACCGGACCTCTGGATCGGGAGGCATCGCAATCAGTCCCACCAAATATGTTTTATGGCAACCATTTGCGCCCACCAGTCGACCCAGTTTCTCGTTCAGCGTCGGCTAAACCTGACAATCATCGACGTCGTCCTTCGTTCGCCACTATGGCTCCAGTTGATGAGCTCCAGGCGATGCAACCAATCGACACCCCGGAAGACCGCCCGACTACTCCTCGCCCAAGTCATACGAGTCATACAACAGAACCTCACTTTAGGCCTTCCCGCGCCTCTGGAATCTCTCCTTCGACCCAGTCACACAGGTCCGATCCCGACGTTACCCACAGCGGATGGATGAAGAAGCGGAAAACAACCCGCCTCCTACGCCACGAGTGGCAAGACGCGCACTTCACCCTTCGCGGGACGGTCCTGGCCATGCACAAGGACGAGCACGATGCGCAACGCCGCTCGCGGGCCTTGGAGTTCATCGACGTCGACGACTTCGCCGTCGCCTGCTCCTCGTTGGCCACAAACTCGAAGCTCACCGCGGCCTTCAAGCGCTCCGTCCTCCGCAAAGCTGCCAATCTGCCATCGAACAGCGACGAGACTGCGTTTGCATTCTCTCTCATCCCCGCCCACGACTCCGCCGAGCGCAGACACCTCTTCACAAGCCAGGGCAAAAGCCACCACTTCGCGGTGAAGACTCGAGATGAGAGGATTAACTGGATGCGAGAGCTGATGTTGGCCAGAGCCCTGAAGAAAGGCAGAGAGGAAGGTGGCGAGCTCACTATCAATGGCAGAAATGTCATTTGAAGAAGCCTCCGTTCCCACTTCTCATGCTCATGTATCCCTTCACCCCACACTTGATTTCAAGACACTTTCCCTATCCCCTCTCTCTTATGCTCTTATGTTTTTATTTTGTTTTTCGTTTTTCAAATTTTTTCTTCTTCTTTGCTTTTTCTTTTCCGTCTTCATAGCCACTATAGCGAGCATTTCATTTTTTGCAGTTCCGTGTAAATATCCTTATTTGTGCATAGGCAGATACCCCATGTACTTTCCGTCCCCTATCAAACATACATATATACCCTCTCCTTCCCACGTTTCCTCCCCCACCTTTTTTTTCTTTCACTTCCTACAAGCAATCCTCTTTTGCGTATAAGAAACCTACCTGGCTCCTTTCCAGCCTAAAATGGATGGAGGTCACCAACTGGCAAATACTTATATGACAGAAACTGAAGGTCCCCATTTTTTTGCTTGAATAGTTTCTTTGCAAGTCTTCTGGGTGGCGATTCCTTATTTTACCCATCTCTTTTTTTTCCCCTCTTATGTTTTCGTTTCGTTTCTCGCTCATATCATTTCTTTCCCCGTTCGTTCTTGTTCATTTTCCTTTTTTGCGCCGTCCTCCAGAATGTCTTGAGCCCAATTCCAACCCCACCGCCCTGTTTCCCCTCCACGCTCTCCTGCGGTTTCTTTTATTATCTTTTCATATTTACGATCTACTACTCTTCTCCCAGTATTCAGCTTGATGATACCTAGGTACAATTCATTAGCTAGCTTTATGTTAGTCATGTAGTTAGTTAATTCGTACAGAATGATAAAAAAAGAATATATATATATTATATAGGTTCAGTGATTGAATTGGGATAGTTGCCGGTTTAATTTAGTTGTTTTTCTCATTCATTGGCAACCTGAGAAGTTGGTGGGCCCTGAGGGGAGAGCAGACTGGCGGTTTGGGTTATTTAATTAGTTATTGATTCTAATCACGAAATCGAGTATTGTTGTTTCATAGCGAAGTCGAGTCCCCATTCCGTATCAGCGAGTGATCTCATCATAGAAACGGTTGATAAAAGTAAGAACGCTTAGGATAAAACAAAGCACGCTTCAGAAAACCCCGTTCGTTCTATTTAACGGCCCTAAGACATGATCAATCATTAGGCTTCTCGTTTTTTCCCAAAACCTTACAAGAAGAAAATTTGTCCATCACGGATATCACCAATCAACATTTCTACTACCTGCCGTGCTTGCGCCGTCATTACATGTCATTCATATATGCCCATACCACGGCAGGAATCCACGCACAACTAATCTCCCTTGAATCTCATGCAAAAATTATTCCAAAAGACAAAACCGAAGAATCCCTCTCGTAGCTCCCTCCAGAATCCAACAACCCAATCAAAAACACAAACTGGAGCATGAAATCATTGCCATGCCGCTGCATGCGGCTGCAGTCTTGATATCACCCCACCATGGACACCACAATGGCTAACCAGCCATCTGCATACCCGGCTATACGCACAACCTCCTCCAGCGGTGCGGTCATAGGAACAACAGCCCCCTGGAGCACAGGTTTCGCCAGGACTGGGATCCGTTTGCTGGGGAAGAGGCTGGGAAGAAGCGAATTTAGACTCGATCCTATAGTCTGTTGCTGCGGTTGGGTTTGTCGTCCGGGTGCTCCAGTTTGATTGGCAGCGGGCGGAATCGTGGGTGGAAACAGAGACTGTATTACTTTAAGTGACGGGGTAGCAGAGTTCGGTGGAGATGGCAGGAAAATCCTCAGTGGGATGTTTCGGAATTGATTGGGCCCGCCGGGGATGAGGATGTTGGAAATCCGTTGGAAGTTTGTGAAGTCATCTGGTTTCCTTTGTCGTTAGT
Organism: Histoplasma capsulatum G186AR; assembly: GCF_000150115.1. Taxonomy (NCBI): domain Eukaryota; kingdom Fungi; phylum Ascomycota; class Eurotiomycetes; order Onygenales; family Ajellomycetaceae; genus Histoplasma; species Histoplasma capsulatum. The sequence goes on along the minus strand of NW_025544813.1, from coordinate 533,754 downwards.
ATTCGTTCCTAGTGCAAACTACAAAAATGGATCAATCTATGCATGCATGCACGTACGCTCTTGGACAGCTTGCCACAATCCAGATGAATCCTCCTTAGACAATGTCATGATACGCTTTGCGGTTCCATTCCGCACAAAATCGGCTTCTTTGACACTATTAATGAATGCATCATGAATAACTCTTCCGTCAGCATCGAGCCGAACAAGCTCCTGGTCCGGCCAATCGCTAAAATGAACCTGCAACTGCCAGGGAATTGGGTCGCCGGGTTCGTGCACATTGTGGGATTCAGGATCATTTGGCTGTCGTGGAGAAGCTGTATGCGAAAGGTGTTCGCCAACGGTAGACTTGGAAGTAACTGGATCTGCTCCCGAATATAGATCATACAGGAGTCCGAGGGGATAGTGCCACTTCAGGGGAACCCCTTCAAATGAAAACCAGCCTTGATAGTCCTGGGCTTCGATATCAATCAAGGATGTAGCAAAGAAGGCACGTAGCCTCGGGAGTAAAAACGGCAAATATGATACACGAGGGTAACATATCTGAAATATCTAGAGTCAGACAAATGCATCGATGATGGAAGTACATGTCTGGGGTTCAGATAAAGGGATCGAAATTACAAGATATGGGTCTGCCTTGTCATAGGTCCGGCATTCAGCCGGAGACAGTGTTATTTCGAGAGGGATACGACCCTCCCACACTCTTCGCTGGATAGCACTTGGGGCTGGCGTTGGGCTTGCCATGATTCCCGATTGTGCCTAATGTTGATGACAGCCTAGCAGAGTAATATTCATCCTCGGGTCTAATAGGTTACCAAAGTCAGTTGCACTCCACTTCACAAATATTATTCAGATCGAGGCATACTAGTGCTTTATACTCACGTAGACACCAACGAACGATCACTATTTTACTGACGGCTTATCCAAAACTGCACTCCACATTTGATTCTTACAATCCAAAGGCGGGGCATGTCATCACCACGACAAATTCATGTCAGATGGAACAAACTACGATCAATACAAGGTTTGATCCGTAATTAACAGGTCGGTCCTCGATGATAAGATATGTAGAACAAGAATGTTTCTCGGCCGATGTTGTTGGATAGGAAGAAACGGATGCACGTGACTAAACGTCAAGGCTTGTTGTCCCCAATATCAAAATCTGTATCTTCTTTCGTCTCATTCTGTATTTTGTCCAAATTAACTCTAGGCCGATTATCCGGAGAGGCGGCAATTAATTACATTTTATCGCTCCAAACTCCTACTGGTGAATTTAGATGAAAACTTGTCATCGACTGCCATGATCCATCATTTCAGCAGTGTTCGGCCATGAACATAAAATGAACACCAAAACGACCTAGTATATTCCAAATTATTTTAAAATCCTCTTTGCAGCCTTTCGTTTTAACTGCGGTGATCTTTTCGTGGAGATCCTCCACAAATTCCCAAGCCTGAGGTAATCAAGGAAAAACTCAAAGCCTAGAATCAAGCCTTGATTGATACTTCCCTGGAAGACTTCAAGTTTTGTTCAATGCTTTGGAGTATCTATGGCAGACAAGAGACGCCCTTCCAAGAGGATTAAGACATCCCATGGAACTTTACAAGAGGGTTATGATAGCACTTTAAAAGATGCTAACACCTTAGCATCCCTGAGGAGATCAATAACGCCCCCTTTACAGCAGCCTACAGGTCAACCTAGCACATCCGTCACGTATATATCGCAAGTAAATGCCCCTATATCCTCTAGGATCATCCCGTCTCCAATCCAGCTCACCCATATCCGCGATTTCGCTGCATCGTCAGGCTACAATACCGATTCTGTAAAGTTGAGGGACATTCTCGGGGATCCTCTCATCAAAGAATGCTGGCAGTTCAATTACATGTTTGACGTTGACTTTCTTATGAGCCAGTTTGACGAAGATGTGCGGGATTTGGTCAAGGTGAAAATTATACATGGTTCTTGGAAACGGGAATCTCCCAATCGAATTCGCGTTGATGTCAGTTGATTCCTACGTTCTGCTAGAAATATCTCTTCCCCCTCAGCTTATTCCAGTGTAGATTTGACACATAGCGCATATAATACAGGTGGTTAACTTTGCTGACTAGTATTCAGGAAGCCTGCCACCGGTATCCCAATGTCGAGCCGATAGTCGCCTATATGCCAGAGCCTTTTGGGACACATCATTCGAAAATGATGATTCTCATCAGGCATGATGACCAAGCGCAGTAAGTATACTTGGCTAATGTAGCTATCTTTCTTCACACTGACATTTCTACAGGGTTGTCATTCACACAGCAAACATGATTGCTGGGGATTGGGCGAATATGTGTCAAGCAGTATGGCGATCCCCGCTTCTTCCAATGCGACCCGAAATGGAAAGTGGACATGCTTCTGCGACCTTGGACGGTGTCGGAAGAGGAAATCGATTTAAAAGGGATTTACTAGCCTATCTCGAGGCATATGGCAATAAAAAGACCGGCCCGCTAGTCGATCAATTAGAAAAATATGATTTTGGCGCCGTTCGAGCTGGGTTGATAGCCAGCGTCCCCACTAGGCAAGCAATCGACGAACTCGATTCGGAAAAACAAACCTTGTGGGGCTGGCCTGCACTGAAGGACACAATACAACAAATCCCACTTGGTGGGGGGAACAATACTGTGGGGAAGAAGCCTCAAATAATCATCCAGGTGAGATCGATGTCCCATAGAAGGAGGGTGAAGGCTTCGCTCTTGGGAGTGCTCACCACTCACACGCAAATTCCAGATATCTTCAGTGGCAACGCTAGGACAAACCGACAAATGGCTAAAGGAGACGTTTTTCGCCGCTCTCTCACCATCACGGCCCAGGGCTTCGAACTTATTTAACCCCAAAACAGACCCGCCTACCAAATTTTCAATAATATTCCCTACCCCAGATGAAATCCGCAGATCATTGAATGGCTACGCATCCGGCGGGTCTATCCATATGAAACTCCAGAGTGCTGCGCAGCGAAAACAACTTGAGTATTTGCGTCCATACCTATGTCGTTGGGCTAGCGACACAGGCGATGGCAGTGACATATCTGCAAAACACTCAATTAACTCCGGACAAGAGCGGTGTGAAAGCAAGAATGTCAATGAATCAGTTCAAAAATGCGTCGCCACTAGTAAAAACAGCCAGCCAATTCGAAATGCAGGGCGGTGCAGAGCAGCACCGCACATAAAAACATACATTCGGTTTTCGGATGCTAACCTAGCTACTATCGACTGGGCAATGGTGACCTCTGCAAACCTTTCGGTGCAAGCATGGGGCGCTGCTGCGAATGGAAAAAAAGAGATAAGGATATGTAGTTGGGAAATAGGTGTGTTGGTTTGGCCTGACTTATTCATCGACAGAGAGGTGGAAAAGGATGGTGGTGGAACCGGGCGGAACGGGAAGGAGAATGGGAAGGAGCTGCCACGGGATGATGGTAATAAGAATAATGGCTACAACAAACCCGCCGCAGTAATGTTGCCATGCTTTAAGCAAGACATGCCTGAAGTGCCAGAAGATAATGGTTCTGGTGCATCTACTACTTCTACGTTCGTGGGGTTGCGTATGCCATACGACCTGCCTTTGAGTCCGTACACCCCACAAGACCAACCGTGGTGCGCGACAGTTGACTACAATGAGCCTGACTGGCTTGGGCAGACGTGGGAAGAGGAAAAATAACGGCATTATACAGCCGTGTCTCGGGCCCATGCGACGACGGATGTCAGGGGTTCAAAAATTACACACATTGTTTTTGAACCCTGTTAGTGTCACTAAAACAACATACAAGTCACTTGAGATGATTTTTTTTTCCCTTCAGATCCTAACCCCCTGATTAATCCTCCAATATAGCCCTGAATCCTATACTCCTTGAGGTAATGAGAATGGTGTGGGGTGTATTAATACTACTAACTTAGATGGAGCGAAATCACCATAAGAGTTGAACATGCATTGGCTGGCAGGGTTCGAAGTTCATTGTGGTTGAAAATTTCTTGACAAAAATCCGAACCTCGTTCAACTGTAAACAAACCTCTACTATAGGAATAGATATAAAATTGAACTTTTGCCACTGGGTTAAAAGGAGATTTCCGCTAATTACCATAGTCTCAAGTTCACAATTTATGTCTTGAAGTTTCACAATAGACAAGCCACTCTAACAGTAAACAGGGACAAGCACGCACACGCGGTCGAACAGCGAAGAACGAAGACCAAGAATTCAGGGCGAAATGGAAGAGAGTGTGGAGAGAGTGAGAGAGTTTTATGGCTAGAGTTATGTTATTTGCGCGCTCTTGCTGTATTCGAGGTGTGAGAATGGTTTCGACATTGGTCGGCCGCTCTGGTCGAGAGTATCTTTAGCATATCTACTCCAACATAAACAATAACCACGCATAAGGCGCAGCATAGCTGAAAAAAGCACTCTGAATGTCAGGCGCTTACAGGGCGCCAATAACAACATCGCACAGGATACTACCTGGCGGGGAGTTTTCCCCAGCAGCAAATCACAAGATAGTTGTGTCGCTAAGCAGGCAGTAAGAAAGCATCCAACACAAAACACCATCAATTCTGGCACCGTGGTGCCACCAATGTCCACTCAAAGTCAGCGGCTAGTCCGAGGAAGTGTTTGACAAAGAGTTGGCATTCCGTCAACGAGACAATCACAAATGGAAATACTCGTAGTATTCAAGGATTGTTCTCCGTGCTCAGGTCAAGCTAGGCTTTCATCAATTGGCCACTTGTGCCTAACCCTTTTACCAAGGATTCAGGCGAGAAGAGGCTCATCTGTATGCCTGCCGTACCTCACCATTGCACAACGGCAATCGATGACTGGTCAAGTCAACGAGACGATGATTACTAAATCCCAATTTCCATTTTGGTTTCTGGCATTTAGCAATTGTTTCCCTGGTCAATCATTAGTACTGAGTGAAGGACAATCGAGTACATAGCGTATGAAGGATATTTGGAAAAAAGAACTCGGGAAATGATCCTGACAAATGTACTTTGGAAGACTAAGTACAAAATCAAGTCTTGTAGAGTGGTGCCATACCTATACTGCTCCAATCTGCAGCACATATACACTGAAAATAGCAAACTCAGTCTCATATGTGGTTAAGAATTTGGGATTCCAAACATTACACCATTCCCCCTTATAGTCTGATGTGTATAAGGCTTTGCAATACTCCCAGTATTCCGGGTACCAGCCAGTATGAGCCCAATCGACTACAGCAAGTACACATGAGTGGCCTCCATGAGTCAACTTAATGGTCCCATTGTCTGGTAAATAATCTTGATATCTCTTTGAATCAGGAAGCCATCTTTGAGGCAGAGAAGAAAACCAGTCATTGAATGCTTCCACATTTTTAAAAGATTCTGATTGAGGAATGGTTGTGAAGACATAGTCATGCAAACATATGTAGTTGATTGATTATACACCTCAGTAAGCAACTCCACTGATAGACATTGCAAACTATCTACATATTGATAAAAGAGTCACTGAGATCTGGCTCAATTTGCTGAAGGGAAGAAATAATCTCCTGTAGCTGGTTGCAAATAATGCTTCTATCCAACTCATTGAGAGAATCCCATTGATCATGTAGTGTATCTCCTGAATAAGCTCCATATAAATGAACACAGAGTTTTGATAAACTCTTCAATCATACATCTCTGAGACAGATATCTTCTCAGCAAAAGATGATTGAAGCATACAGAGAGTTAGAGCTTCTTCAATCATCACAGATGATTCAAACTTGACAAGAAGATTGGGATGCTCAAATTTAATTGGTGTGGGTTGTGGATGTTTGTTGATCTGATTTGAGAGGGAGTCAACCTCTGCAGCAGTTGGCAAGCTCTTATGGCCTTCTTTAGTGAAGAAGGAGTCAAGGAAGTCCATCTCCGTTTGAATCGCGTTCAGAGTCACTGACAGTTGAATTTGTTGTGTAGTGAGTTGGTTAGCGTACATTAATCCCAAATGGGAATAGTCGACATTCCTTGGACTAGATATTCCGTAGTTCTCTATCACAACAATTTCATTTTTATTGAATAGCGTATATACAAAGCTCTTGCTTTTCTTTATTAGTTTTCTATATTCTTACACTTATATTTACTCATAGATATGTGTATATAATCTGTTTTTATCTATTATAAAGTTAGACCTAGTTGTATAGACTGTGTATAATATTTAGACTGTTGATTTACACTTTTATACCGTGTCTGAGATCAGTAGCTTCTTTATAGAGATGAAGCTAAGCAAATCAATGTATATTTAATCAGAATATCAATAAAATTTACCACTTTTCTGTGTATAAACTCATTTATATCTGAATTTAACAGTGTTTTCTCTACTAATCATATGTATTCTGCACATACAGAACATGAAATTGAACACACATCAATAATAATCAGGTTATATGCAGTGGCTGAGGTGGCTGAGAGACTGAGCCTCCGCGAATAGGTCGGGTTCGAACATGCCGTAACCCGAACCCATCTATAACTAGTGGTTATATGAAGGTGGATTTGCCTGTGTTTGAACATGTGTTCCTATGGTGTTCAGCCAAGGCCTCTGAATAACCCATACATGTTCTGTATGGTGAGCTATCTTCTTTGATCATATAAAAGAGGTAACTTTTCTGTAATATTACATACAATAACTGTATCAGTCTCTCTCTGAATATGTATTTAATAATTATCACTCCACTACTGTATTCTTCTCCCTCTGCTCTTGTATTGATTTCTATTCTTAACTATTTTTGTTCTTACTCATCTACTTTGAAATTCTTGTATCTTTATATAAGTGAGAAAGACTGATAATAATCTCTGCTGCTGATACTGCTGTTGAAGCAGCTGCTGCACAGAAGCAGCTACAGTATGATTTTATTATAGAGATGACAGTACAGAGAGAGAATACACTGAGAATCAGCAGACAAAGCAGATCAAAGAATACACAGATAGTATATACAGAGAAGCAGAATGAATGAGTGATAATATATAGATTTATTTTATTTCTATTTCTTCTTTATTTTTATATATGAAGAGAGATGAAATTTAATAGATTAACTTCTCACTACTGCTCAATCTTCACTATCTGTATAATAAAAATAATATAATAAAAAGAAGTTTTCAGATAATTAGATTGTCTCTAAGTAGAAGATAATCTGATTCTTTAGTAAGAGAGTTCTCAATTGTTCACTCAGAGAAAGTCATCTCAAAAGAAAATATATAAATACTGAGAGAGAAGAGATTATATAGATAATAGAAAAGAGTCTGATTAAACAGTATTGAGCAGCTTTTATTGATTTGTATTATATACAGCAGAGTAGATAGAAGAACTCTCATTCTCACTCAGTTGATTAGATCTTGAATAGTATATTAAAGATTTATAGATCTATAAAGTATATATAGAGATGTATAAAGTTTGTAAACAGAGATGTAGATACTCTGATGAATAGCTATACTGAGCTGAATATAATGAACTTTGTATATCAGTACTGAGAGAGATGACAGAGAGATGAAAGATATACAGTTGAGTCTCTTCTCTGTATAACAGCTGACTTTCTTATAAGTTATTATATACTGCTGAGAGAGTAATTTAAATGAGAGATGCAGTTGACTGATCTGTTTATAATTGAGCTGTTAAATAAAAAATCAACACTCTGCTAATCTTTTATTCAGATTATAAATAATAATAAGATAAATCAGAATAATAGACTTGAATATTCAACTGTTGTACAGTATAAGAATTATATTTTTTATTTAATATTATAGATTACATTCTATCTATTCTATAGATGAAATATTATATGAGAGTCTCTGTCTCAGTTTCACTACTGTCAGCTCTGATACAATATTCATTTGCTTAAGAATAAGAATCTGTACAAGCAGATCTTCTACAGAACTCATTTTAAATAGATAAATAAGCTTTTTATATACACAGATATATCAGAAATAATAAAAAAGACTTATACTGAACAATCCACAGATGTATAGAAGACAGAGTTTAATAAAGTGAATAAGAGCAGTATTCACAGAGCTGAACAATAAAATAATAACTTTTTGATCAGCTGCTATCTCAGTCAGATTAATCAGAAGTTCATACAGAGAATTACAGAGTTCAATTCTAGCTTGTTAAATAATTATCATTTTTTATAAACTACAGTCACTTCATCAGAGCTGTTGAAGAAATCTCTCTGACTATAAATAAATAAATAATTTATCTGATTTTATTCTGAGAATAGATTCTCTTATATCACTTCTTCTGAGATCTCTGATGTGAGTTTGAAGCTGTTTGATAGTGGAAGTTTATTTGACTTAGATAATCTTGCAGCTCAGAGATTTTTACAGCTGTTAGATTATCTTTATACAGTGATACTACAGAACTCTGCTTTTCTTCAGAGAGAATTTTCAACTCATTCACTGTAAATCAATTCAGTATTTCAGTATACAGAGTATAAATAGTTTGCAGATGCTGTATAGACTGCAGAGTCAGTTTTCATTTTTTTACAGAAGATAATACTTCAATAGTCAGTGTCACAGATTTCTGAGAGTCTGAGCACTGTACAGAAACAGATCAATATAATGATAGATTAGATAAAGATTAGAGATATATGAATGAAGAAGAAGATTGATAAAATTCAGTATAAAATTGATACAATAACAACTGAATTCTGAATCTTTCAGCCTGTCTCTGTTTCTATCTGTGTATAGAAAAATACTGTTAAGATTCTCTTCATCTCTGTATCTGTATTTTTATTCTTCTCTTTATCAACTGCTGCTGCTGCTGTCATCACTTCTGCTACAGCATTATCAATTGAGAATAATATTTGAATATATTAACTCTTCTGTACAATTCAATTAATCAATAATCTCTGAAAGAAATAAAAACAGAGATTGAATAAACAGCTCTCTGTGCAGCATCTGAAGTTATTATACAGATCTAACTGAAAAAAGAAAAATAATGAATATATATTCTTTTTTCAGCAGAAGATGATCATTAATGAGATACTCAGTCATTATCATATAATAGAATCAAGATCTATTTTAGAGATTGTAAAGAAGCTTGAGTTGATATATATATAATTAAGAATAAGTCTAAATAAACTCTCTATCTTCCTCAGAAGAGCAAGAAGATAATCTGTGTATATTAACTATACTATATTATATATCTTTTAATTTTAAGTATTTATTTATTTATACATACAGACTGTCTCAGCAGAATTCACAAGAATGAGTATTCTCTCTTTCTCTTTTTCCTCTTTTATATACAAGATATTCCCACTTTTCTCTTTCATTCACAATAACAACAACAATAAATTGATTATAAAATCTCTTCTTTCTCTATCTTTTCTCTCAACTTCTTTTCTCTTTCTCTCTTCAGCTTTTTCATTATCATTCATTAGTATATATAACTTCTTTTACATCAGAATTTATCATTCTTTTGTTGAAATTCATCAAGATTACTCATTCACTGTTTACTCTGTCTTTTTTTCACTCTGTACACTGCATGAAATATTTATTTTATTATATTAAAGAAGAAGAACACTGACAGAGACTTGTATATATAATTAGAGAAGATTTTTAATTTTTTTTTTTTATAAAAAAGAAAATCAATTCTCTTCTGCTCTTCAACAGTGTTTTCTTCTTCTTCTCTCTCTGTGAATAATATAAGTATTTCTCTACTTCTCTACTGTACAGTATAGAAAGCTGATTATAATATAAAAGCTCTTATTCTGTATGATTCTATCATCATTCAGTGAAATCTGACTCAGACTGAGTTGATTGATTTATATCATTCAGCTGCTGAATATTAAAATAAATAACAGAAATGATCAGAGTATGATATAATATATATCAGCAATTCTCAGCTGAGTATATTTTATTATAATTCTCAATCTCATACTTTATTTACTGTCTCTGACTTTGATATATTGTACATCTGTATATATATCAGAGTTGATCAAATATTATTTCATTATTCATTATACATCAATGTCATTCTGATTCAATTCTATAATAGAACTTTTATCACAGACTGTATACAGTATTGTTGTGACGGGTTAGCACCCGTTGGTAGTTAACTTACGCAACCAACCCCCTACCGCGCGCTCACGTGCTCACGCGCGCTCATGAAGTTCTCCCACGCCTCCTCGCGATTCCGCCCCACAATCGCGCACATCTTAACACCCTAACGATTCTTCCGCCCCGCGCTCCCCCAGAGCGCGACCTCCGATATTTCTTCCGCTCCGATCCCCTTGCCTATAAGAACCCCCTCGTACGACCCCTTCTTCTGATCTTCTTTCTCTTTCTTTCCTTAATCGATTCGTAAACTGTTATCAGGATAGTGTCAAGTCCGTTGATATTGCCGTTGGAACGGATCGTACGAACTGCGCAGGCGGTACGAACGGTTTAATCTGCAACATCGGTAACATCTGCTTAATCGGTGGCACGCCCGTTACATTACGAATCGATTCATCTGCGTTTAAGGCCCGAGTGCCTAGTTATTAGTTCCTACGCCCGAGTGCGTCGATTACATTTAAGGCCCGAGTGCCTCATTACCAGTTCCTACGCCCGAGCGCGTCGATTACATTAAAAAAAAAAAAAAAAAAAAAAAAAAGGCCCGAGTGCCTAGTCGTTATATAAGTTCCTTGTTGGGTCCGAGTGCCCTCATCATTAGATACATAGGCCGTCGAGCCTAAGCGTCCGTGACACAATCGACTGTCTCACGAAGAGGCCCGAGTGCCTACGAACCGTAACGCTGCGAATAGCGTTCACGAAGAAGCTTGATAAGCTTAGCGCCGCAACGCTGCGAATAGCGTTCGCGAGGGCCCGAGTGCCTACGAATATCCCGTCCCCTAGAATCACATGTCTTTAGATACCGAAATGAGTTACCAACAAACCTACGAGCACCCGCCGCATTCGAACGCGGCGGACGATAATCTAGACCTACGAAGCATCCTCCAGCAGCAAGCGCTGCAGATGGCTGAGCTACAACGACGGCTCGCTGAGATGAGCACGCCTACGTTCACTGTTCCCCCTACGCCCGCACCTCACGAGAAGCCCCCGAGAGAGAAGCTCCCAATCCTCGACAAGTACGCAGGAGACCTAGCATTATACCTTGCGTGGAAGTCAAAAGCGAACGCCAAGTTGGACATCGATGGCCAAGCGATAGGCTCACTATCGAACCAAGCATGGTATATCCACAGCAGGTTAGATGGCGACGCGTTAGCGAAATTCCAACCCTGGATGAGCCACTGCCCAGACAACCAGCGTACGCCAGAGTTGGTCTTCCGACAACTTGACGCCCTCTTTCTTGATCCTACGCTTCAAGCCAAGGCGTTAGACTGGCTAAATGAAACTCGTCAGAAGGACACCCCGTTGGCGACCTACCTGCCTGAATTCGATCGCAAGCTCTTGGAAGCAGGCGGGCAGAACTGGGACGACGTCATCAAGATCAACATGCTGTTCAAGAATTTGAACTTCCAGTTGCATAACCGAAGCGTAGGGCGCCCGAGGCCCTCAACGTACAGCGAATACTGCGCGGACCTCCGTCTACTCGATAACGACCTGTCCCAATTCCGCGCGTTTCAGAACCGCAAAGGATTCCGCCGAACGAACGCGTACGTTCCAATTCCACCACATTGGAGCTTCAGCATCCGAGCCAGAGCCAATGGACTGGATCCCTCACGTGAATGCCGGACGCCCAAGAGTTCCCAACGTCTCGGGCAAGGACGCCGCCGACCGAATCGCCAGAGGAGTCTGCATACGCTGCGACAAGCCAGGGCACTTCGCGAATCAGTGCCCAAACGCGGTCCTCCCGAGTCGATCCCCCGCACGCGTGAATGCTGTGTCGTCCGCGGATAAGCAGGAACAGGGAAAAGAAGAGCTCTCGCCCTAAAACGCGGACGAGAGCTCAAGGAGCAAAAAGCTAGCTGGAGGTTCGAGCAGAAGATGCAAGCGGACGCGATCATGGTCCCTGCCATTGTAAATAGCTTAGTCAACGTACGAGCAATGGTAGACAGTGGTTTCCTTCACTACGCTCTCATAAATACCCAGCTGGTTGAGAAGCATAAGCTCCAGCGTATCCCCTTCCCTGAACCGCGTAAGCTCAGTGGATTCGACGGCCCCAGAGGATCCGCCTCCTACAACATGGTAAGATTTAATGTCGATGTAGGAGGGCACGAGAAAAAGAACGTTTACGCATACGAAGTACAGGACCTTGAGTACGACTTAATGCTCGGCCTGTCATGGCTTACGGAATTTGGAACCTTGTTAGACGCACGCAACCGTTGTCTTATTTTCCCAGGAAGCGACCGCGTCTATGAGAAGGATGTCGATAGAACTGCTGATCTCACTCAGATATCGGCAGAAGCGTTCAAATTGTTAACCCACCAAGCGCGTGAGAAGAAGGATGTCCAGGTGTTCGCCGCCAGCATGGCGGATATCAAAAAGGCGTTAGAGAAATTAGAGCCCAAGGACCCCAAGAAACTCCGCAAAGAACTCCCCGAATCGTATAAAGACTTCGCAGACGTGTTTGATGAAAAGGCGGCCGAAAAGCTCCCCCCTCACCGAGGACGCGGCATAGATCATACGATTGAGCTTATCAAGGAAGATGGCAAGGACCCGCAACCACCCTGGGGTCCTCTCTACAGCATGTCGCGCGATGAGCTCCTCGTCTTACGAAAAACACTCAATGGATTACTGGACAAGGGCTTCATCCGCGTTAGCAATTCACCCGCTGCAGCCCCTGTACTATTCGCGAAGAAACCAGGAGGAGGCTTACGATTCTGCGTCGACTACCGAGGACTTAACAAGATTACGCGAAAGGACCGATATCCTCTCCCGCTCATCAATGAGACACTCGAGCGGATAGGAAAGGCAAAATGGTTTACGAAGCTTGACATCTCCGCGGCCTTCTACAAGATAAGGATTAATGAAGGTGACGAATGGCTAACCGCCTTTCGTACGCGCTACGGACTATACGAATGGACAGTGACCCCCTTTGGACTAGCGAACGCTCCGAGTACGTTCCAGAAATATATTAACTGGGCCTTACGAGATCTACTCGATGAGATCGCTTCTGCGTACATGGACGATATCCTGATCTTCACCGATGGATCGCTCGCTGAGCACCGCAAGCACGTACGACAAGTACTTGACCGCCTACGAGAAGCAGGACTACAAGTGGACATTGACAAGTGCGACTTCGAGACTAAGTCTACGACCTACTTAGGGTTCATCATCGAAGCTGAAAGAGGCGTACGCATGGATCCCAAGAAGGTGGAAGCAATCCTCAATTGGGAGGCACCAGTCTCGGTAAAAGGGACTAGAAGCTTCCTAGGATTCGCCAACTTCTACCGAAGGTTTATCAAGGACTTCTCTGATATCGCACGACCACTAACGGACTTGACCCGAAAAGATGCCGTATTCCAATGGACCAACGAAGCGAGCGCAGCGTTCAAGAAGCTGAAGCATATGTTCACGAGCGCTCCGATGCTGCAATCATTCGACCCAGACAAGCATACGATTCTCGAAACAGACGCCTCAGGTTACGTGGTAGGCGGGGCACTGATGCAATACGATAACGAAGGTGTTCTGCGACCCTGTGCCTTCACCTCGAAGAAAATGTCGCCCGCTGAATGCAACTATGAAATTTATGATAAGGAGCTCCTAGCGATCATACGATGCCTTGAAGAATGGGAGTCCGAACTCATGAGCGTCGAGAAGTTTGAAATTGTCACCGATCATAAGAACCTGGAGTACTTCACAACCACTCGTAAGCTCACCGAGAGGCATATGCGTTGGTCATTGTTCCTCAGCCGTTTTTCGTTCACAATCCGTTACCGACCAGGAGTAGAGAACACCCTTGCGGACGCCCTGTCCCGCCGAGAACAAGACATGCCATCTGACGATCTGGATGACAGGTGGAAACACCGAGAGCATCGGTTAATCGACCCCGCGATCATAAAGAGTCCCACGCAACCAGATGAACCCCACGTACGCGTTAACCAGTCCCGAACTCAAGACCCCTCACTCGAAGAGCAATGGAGACAAGCGGCAGAAGCGGACGAACCCTGGCAACAGGCTGCCGAAGCTGTACGAAGCAAAGCACCCCGATTCCCCGCAGGCGTATACCCAAGAACGGACATCTCAGCATGCTCGATCGATGATGACAACTGCTTACGCTTTCGAGACAGGCGATGGGTCCCCGATTCAGAACCCCTACGAACACGGATCATGCAAGAAATTCATGACTCACCAATGACCGGGCACCCAGGGCGCGAAATCATGTACAGCATCATCGCCCGAGAGTTCTACTGGCCGGATATGTCGAAGGACGTACGCCGGTTCGTACGCAACTGTGATCGCTGCGGCTCAGTGACAGCATGGCGCGAACGCCGAAAAGGAATGCTGAAGCCCCTACCTGTCCCCGAGCGAACTTGGCGTGATATAGCCATCGATTTTGCAGTTTCCTTGCCCGAAAGTGGAGGTTCTACGAATGTCTTAGTCATTGTCGATCGACTTAGCAAGGGCGTAATACTGCAGCCCTGCGACAAGATGGACGCTGAAGTTGTCGCGGACGCCTTTGTCAGGAGTCCATTCTATCGTATGCACGGCCTGCCTTCCTCCATTGTATCAGATAGAGGCAGTCAGTTCGTGAGCGCACTTTGGACTCGAAT